>NC_068441.1:9137401-9322401 GCF_023373465.1 Oncorhynchus keta | reverse complement strand
GTAAAACAGCTTTAGACAGAGACAGAGCCGGGTATCAGGTCGTCAGGCCGTGTAAATGGTCCCAGCGAGCAGGTGAAGCTGAAGCCAGGCCCTGAGGTGCAGACAGGACAGATAGAAACATGATAGCTATCAGAGGCTGGGTTTCTGACCTCCAGGCATGTCTGCTTTACAAGCCTCTCAAGGCGCCAGAGTTCATCAATAATTTACCGCGCGGCTGCTCGTGTTAACACTATCCTTAAGCGCAGTCATTATGTATAAGAAACACACACACGAACGTACGCACGAGCACGGACGGACACCACATGAGGTTCTGTGGCACCTTAATTGGGGAGGACGGGCTAAGGGTAATGACTGGAGCAGTATGAGTGGAATGGTATCAAATCAATCAAACGTGTTCGATGCCATTCCGTTTGTTCCGTTACAGATATTATTATGAGCCGTTCTCCCCGCAGCAGCCAACACACACACACACACACACACACACACACACACACACACACACACACACACACACACACACACACACACACACACACACACACACACACACACACACACAGATAGTGTGAATGTTATGAAATGTTATGAAATTATCCTCATTATCTCATGACATCATGAGAAGGTGTAATTTTGCACACAATAATGGCAGGCAAAGATCATACAATATGGTCAGCATAAGAAAGAGGATTCAAGACTGTCCAATTTCCTAGAAAGTATGGAAAGTCTAAATGAAACTCCATTTCATGTCAGTTCCTGGCACAAATATGAAGACAATGCGTGGCAGCTGTAAAAAGCAAATGTGTCCTCCCACAGACATGGTGGGGAAAAGGAGCCAGGTTCTTGAACAGAGATTTACAGTTCCAGTTTATGAGCACTGTGGGCTGCTGCTCAATAAATCCTTTATCATTGGGCTTTTATTGGGAGATTATTTCTTCTCAGCAGACAGATGGGGATTGTGTTAAAATCATTCTGACTGAACCAAGATGTGGTGCCATCCACATAGACGGGCACTATAATAATTGTCAATAATGGAAATATAGTTAGTAGTTATGTGTCTATCACAAATCATGTCTGCTCCTAATGTGCTATTTGTGTTTTTGTCAACTCATGAGGAGTGGGTGGCAATCCGGTATTCTCACCAGTTCAGCTGTTGCTGCTGGTAAAATAGCAGGTGTAGACTAACAGTGAACTGCTTACTTACGGGCCCTTCCCAACAATGCAGAGAGAAATATAGAAAAATAATAACACGAGGAATAAATACACAATGAGTAACAATAACATGGATATATACAGGGTACCAGTACCTCGGTACCAGTACCGAGGCTAGTGCAGGGGTACGAGGTAATTGAGGTAAATATGTACATATAAGTAAGGGTATAATTAGGGGTAAAGTGACTAGGCAACAGGATAGATAATAAACATTAGGATAGATAATACATGTGATGAGTCACAAGAGTTTGTGCAAAAACTGTCAATTCAGATCATCCAGGTAGCTATTTGGTTAACTATTTAGTAGTCTTATAGCTTGGGGGTAGAAGCTGTTCAGGATCCTGTTGGTTCCAGACTTGGTGCATCAGTACCGCTTGCTGTGCAGAAGCAGAGAGAACAATTTAAGATTTGGATGGCTGGAATCTTTGACCATTTTTAGGGACTTCCTCTGACACTGCCTGCCTGGTATAGAGGTTCTGGATGGAAGGGAGCACTGGATCCAGGAGGTCCAGGATCCAGTTGCAGAGGGAGGTGTTCAGTCCCAGGGTCCTGAGCTTAGTGATGAGCTTGAAAGGCACTATGGTGTTGAACACTGAGCTGTAAGTCAATGAACAGCATACTCACACAGACCGGAGATCAATGAAGTATTGACTCTTACCTATCGAACTAAATGGTTTCCCCCATTGATTGCAGTGGAGAAACGAGACGTGAGTGTGGTGTGACTTGTATTCATGATAAGCAACGCAAAACCTTTCAGTGGATTATCTCAGCACGTATCCTCAAAACGTATCCTATTTGCTGGAGTCCCTTGTTGGAGTCAGAGAACCTAATCATGTTCAAAGAAGCAGTGGACCCAACAGACTTTCTATAAAGCACCAGTTCAATTCCATGTTCTTAAGTGAATTGTCTGCGCGTGCATCTGGACAACAAACAACATCAGGTATCAAATGGACCACGGGATCTGTTCTGTCAGGTGTTACAGTTAAGAGTTCGAAGGACATGTGGGGCTTGTAGATCTGGGTGGAGTCCAGTGACAACCTTTACTTTGCGCTCCAAGGCACTGCAGTTGTGAAGGCGTTAACATTCTGCAGTAAAAAAAAAAAGAAAGAATTCACCGGGAACAGAAAGAAAATGCTGCAGATATCACTCATGCGATTCCAGGGCATGAAGAAACAGTTGTGCTCAAACAAGCACAGTGCTTTAATTTCAGCTCTTGGAAGGTGCAGTATGTGGAGAGGCTCTGAGAGAGGTCTGACTGCTGAGGAGGGAGTGGGTTGAGAGCTCCAGCCACCCTGTGGTGGCCACCTCCCAGGAACCTACTACCTCTCCTGCTGTATTATCTGCTCAATACACACTAATACCCATATTTCCAATCTCCAATACATACAAATAACACATGCATTCTGCAAAATGTTAACATCTACTTTGCTGGTTGAGAATGCTAGAATCATGGGGCAATCTGGGAAACGATAGAGAAAATAGCTGCACATTTTCACTAGACTAATTGGTGGGAGACAAATACAAACTTGGAAGTGAGGTCGGCATAGAGACAGAGGATGGTCTTGCTTTTAGACTAGCCTACCACGGACTCTGTTTGGAAGCAGTTAAGTGCTGTGTGCTGTCAAAACAACATTTGGTAGATTATTGAAATCATAAACAATACTTTGTAGTCATGCCCAATCAATCAAACTGTTGCTCGAATGATGTTTTAACCATGATGCTTGACCTTGCCACATGCTCTGGATTCCGTTTAGCTGACACGCTAGCTAAGAAATGTGAAGCTAATCATGCAGACGACCCTCTCTGTGGTGAAAATCAACAAGAGTAAATATATCTGGCATAACTTCTAAATAATAAATTAGGCACTACAAAAATATTGGGAGATTGCCGAAACAAGACACATTCTCCTTATGTTAAGACACATTGTTCAATATTACGTGTCTTTTTTTTCTCTCTTTTTTTATCAAAGCTGCTCTCTTATCCGCAACGTACAATCGTTCCTCACCATATGGACTCATTCACAGTGCAGTGCAGTTAAGTTTTGGCTGGAGGAGAAGAGGGGGTCTCCAGTGGAAGAGAGCCATCTGTTAGAACCTGAGTGGAGCAGAAGTCATTCTGAAGAGCATCTCTCTCTAGGGGAGAGTCCGGAAGTGGACTAAGCAGCAGGGAAGGCTAAACCCTGTCACTGGATAGCCCAAAGACATTACAAGGACTGTACTGAGCCAAAGAAACTACTGCACAATCTGAGACTAGAGCCACAACAACAGAGGTGGAATAGGAACACGGTGTTATGATTCTACAAGGTGTCAAATTACACTTCCTTGGTCAATATATTTTGTCGAGGAGCGGTTGAGAGTCCGGTTTTGCAACATAGTGCAAGCAGATGACGACATAGCAAGCAACTGGAAAGCAATTCAAGTTACCTTTAAGTATAACGCGTTCAAATCAAAGTGTATTAGTCAGGTACACAGTTTAGCAGATGTCATAGCAGGTGCAGCAAAATGCTTCTTCTAATCATCATGTGTCTTTGACTCATCTTGTGGTGTCCAGTCATCCAGGTTGTGACAGACAGCAGAGGGCTGCTGCTTCTGCCCCCCCGAGCCCCGCCTCATCCTACTGTCAGAGAGCTCTGCTGCCCTGCTGCTCTGTTAACCAGCCACTGGGTAGGAAGGATTTCCCCAGCAGAGATGACTGGGGGGTGTCTACCTGAAAGGATCCTCCGTGTCTCGTGTCACTGCACTGTGTAGAAGGAAATCCCCCTCACCTCCCTCCCTCTTCATATACTCAGACATCTCAATCAGGTCTGAGTGATAGTGCGGGAGACGACCAGGCTGGCGTGACGGCTGATCTGTGACGGCAGCCAGAGATAACGGATAAGACATGGAAGCCACAGCTCAGGACACTGCTCCGTCAGAGGGGGAAATAAAGAGAACTAAATTCCCAAGGAATAGATAACTTTAACAATTTTATTTGTGAAAAACTACAAGCAAAATTCATAAATATACATTTCTTTTTGAAGCGGAGGAAATGATAAGGTAGCCTATAAGCGTTAAGCCGTGCACATGCCAGGAAACATGTATTATTCATCATTGTATAAGCTAGTAGACAAGAAGCGGTGATCCTTTGAAATTCGCTCCATACATTTCCACACTAGTGAAGTAATGTGACCATCTCACAGGGTGACCAATGACACATGAGCAAGTAGTAAGAAAGAAAACAGAACGCAAACGAGATTAAACAAAAAAAATTGATTAATATACTGACCATACATACTTTTACTGAGCATTAACTTTAAAAGCATTGTACAAGACATGGTAATACGGGAAAATGAAAAGAGCTTGTTGACAATTCCACAATAAATAAGTGATGCCGACACACTTTAAAAAGTATGTCAAACAAAAACCAATGATAGCAGGGTTAAACAAACCATACAACTTTGTAAATAATTTCCTACCATTTTTAAAACACATTTACTTGAAGAGCAGTGCAGATGCAACACACTGGGCAGATGTCATTTCAACATCTAGTCTTGATTTACATTTGGTTGAGTTGTCAACTAAGATAAATTGAACGTGAAATAGAAATAAAATATTCACCATGTCAATAAAGTTGGGTGAAAAAATGAAAAACAAATCCCTTATGTTGGACTTTTTGCAAATCCAGTTTCCCCGTTGATTCAACGTCATCACATTGAATGTTTTTGTTGAAATTATGTGGAAACAACGTTGATTCAACCACTTTCCCAGTGGGAAAGTCTGGGAGAACAATGACGGTTAGCAAACTTTGGATCGGCACTGTTCTTCATGTAAATGTGTTTTGTAAAATTCCAGTGGAAATTGTTAAAAGTAGTCCTTATGGATAGAGTTATATGGTTTGTTTAACTTTGCAATCACTGGTTTTTGTTTGACATACATTTTAAAGTGAAAAAAGTGAGTCTCAGCATCACTCTTTTACGGTGGAATTGCCCTTGTGTAATACATTTAAATTGGAGATTCAAGAGATTAATGTTACTCAGTCAATAAACAAGCAGTCTATATTTAGGTGTCTGACAAACAAAGCTAAAAGAAAAATGTAACCATCTTTACACAGTAAATTAAGGTTACTGGTCGCACAAGAACAGAACTGCTTGCGCATAAAAGAAACAAAGGAAAAATATATCAAATAAAACAACGCCATTCTAATAAAGTTTGCTCTTGCACCATTTCAGATTATACATACAAGCAAAGTTTTATATACCCAGCAAATGGCCATTTTCAATAATTTAACATACAATGAATCAATTCTATAATAATGTCACAGAAGTCAGTCATGTGAATATGGTTGCGGGTAAGGCATGTGAAAATATGGCTTTTGAAGCCAATTTCTTCTGGATTGCATTACAAAGCAGAGTTAACATTCTCAGTAAAAATGTGACCGATAGCATATTTTTCTTCATATCTCAGCCAGACACCTCATTAATTCTGTTCACATTGCATTTTCTTTGAGTAAATCTGATCTTCTTCCTCATTCAATGTAGCCTAGAGACTCCATATCTTTGCACAAAATATAGAGTTTAAATAGATAATTATTACATATCATAATCATACAGCTGAACAGCAAAACGAAACTCAGGGAGGAGTCAGAAAAGTTACAACTGATGCTTAGGCCATACAAAGTTGATTAACTTTCAACGGATTTCATTTTTTAGTAAACTGAGGCGAGTGAGTGAAAAAAAGCAACCTTAGTACAACACCTAGCAACATTACCAACAGATTTCAGCCTTTTGGTAAAACGGTTTTGGAATGAGTCACAGGCCCCCACCCACCTACCCCATGTCAGAAGCTGGACAGCACCCTTGAAAACCTGTCCTTGCACAGTTCATTCAGTTTTAGGCACAGTACATTTTTTCAGAGACATAGTTGAGCCATTACTAATAAGTGATGTGCCATCTGAAATAAATAGCAGTCTCCTAAAGAAATCAGACCTACTCTCCCTATTATGATCAGCTTCAGCTTCTATTTAGCTTGAATTCTACATTCTTCACATCTCCCACTAACATACAAATTGGATTTTTAGACAGCTGAAGCAAGTACACATTTGTTGGGAAATGTGCCTTTTCTAGTTGCCATATTTATCTTTCCTTAGAAATGTTTACTTTGCAGGTTGACTAGCATCTATTGAGTCGTAATGTTCCATAAATTGAATGCCCAACTCTACTTGATCGACAAAACACGTTTTATAGCCACATAATCCAAAAGGGAAGGCTATAGCTCATCTTTAGCCCCAAAAATACTGCTCACAATTCTCAAATTCGTATTTTGATTCACAGCAATTGAACCAGATCCCAACAATAGTGAAGTGGATCTTTTCATCAAATCATTTTAAAGAATTGATACATATGAATCAAATGAATCGTAAAATAAAATTTAAAAAAAATATATATATATGTGGTCGAGAAATGTGAAGCAGGCATCCGTTAAAACAGTAAATCAACTTTGTATGGCCTTATTGGACAACGAACATTGCTTATTAACAACACACAAATATGATTATCGTATCTACACTAAATAGATCGTAAAGCCTTTACTATACAACACTTGCCCAGTGGACTCATGGTCACGGTAAGTTAAAAGGGTATGCCTACCTTGCCTGACGTGCTTTAGAGAAGTCTATAGGGATAGATTGAACTGGCCTGTTGCGGCCAACTGGTTCTCTGCACGGGGAGATACTGTTCAGCGGACAGTGGAGCAGAGGCTCAAAGCACAGGGCTTTACATGGCTCCAAGAGCTTCCGAACACTGCAGAGTTCCCTGCAGCTTACTGCCCATTGAATGCTTTTCATTGCCTTTCATTGTTCTCCAAGTAGAGAAACTGACTTGTAATTGAATGTTAATGTGTGGTTATTTTCTGTTCTGCTTATTCTCAGGTTTATCTAAGTAAGTTCCTTATAAAATGGACAAGAATTACACCATTTAAATGGATTATATTAGTCTTTATTTAAAATGTATTTCATTTCACACATTTTATAATTGCATCTCAAATTGTTATTCATTTGTCTATGTATCATGTCATTATGAAATTCCTTTGGTCCTTCAATAAATAAAACTAAGATATACACATTTATTCTTTATACAATTTAATACAGTTAAAGAGGAAATGGTCTATTTTCATCTAAGGAGAATGAGAATTAGAACCATTTAATTGGTTATTTAGGTAAGTGTTTACTGCTTTGAAAATGCAAAACAAAAATGCAATATTATTCTATTAGCTATATCATCTACTTGCAATGTGTCTGCCTTCAATTAACCTACATATTGGAGTCTTAAATATATCTTAGCAGAAAAAGTCACTCAAATCAATTCTCAAATTGTCATGAACTGTCCAGGCCTTTGCACTAAATAAACCGGAAAAATCACAACTTTGTAAACCAGAGCATTCAAAAAAATACATTACTAAATGTTCGCTAGGACTTCTAAAAACCTGAAGTCCCTTAGCATCAGTTGGATATCATAAACGGTATATGGCATCACTATATTACAGTTCAAAATGTGGTCTTGACAGGTGGATCTGAACTTGACCTTTCCTTCAGTCATTACAGAAAAGAAAAAAAAGGTGCCACACCTTTCCTCAACTGGCTACCCAATATTAAAGCGACGGAATGCAAAAACATCAACAACTTTAGTGTTTTTCACAATAGCCTACACTATAGAGTCAAGGACAGGAGACACAGACTGTATAAGATATATAGCATCTATCAGACTAAATGATAGACAAAGGTTTGGGTGTGTGTTGAGTTGACATTGTAGGCCCTTCAAATCAAAACAAAGCAGGTGACCTTTATATGCTGCACATTCACCTCTACACATCAACCTGAAAGACCACATGGAGGTTCAAACTAAAATCAGACACGAGTGTAAGAGAGTGAGAGAGAGTGTGCGAAAGAGGCAGAGAGAAAGAGAGCAAGAGAATTTCTGGGTTATTAGCACTTTTGTTGGATCATGTGAATGACAGTCCCACGTTGGAAACTGTTTCACAGTGTATCGATGTAGCACCAGTGTGTTGTGGTCTCAAGTGTCTTGTCCCATCCTACCAGTTCAACCATCAAAACAAGTGTCAAAGTGAGAGATGGGGTACAACTACACAGCAAAGCCTCAACAAAAGAAAAGTCTCTCAAAGTATAAGGGTGCAACAAGTAATAAATAAGGGTCATGTTTCAGAGTTGCTAAAATGGTGGTGTTATTGTGTACAGCAGATCATTTCTTTACACAAAAACAAAATGTCGGCCGCACATCCACGTACAAATATCAAACAATACATACAAGTGTCAGGATGCCACCAGTGGGGGCGCTATTCCCATCAGCCCCACTCTCCCGCCTGGGCCATGCTCAACGTGTACCCATGATTGGACGTTTCTCCATTAGGCGCATGCCATGGGCTGCTCCAATCAGAAGGCAGACTGCTCCAATCAACTAGCTCTCTCAGCATCCTGGGACTGTGATAGAAGGAAGGCGGAGGCAGGAGGAAGGAAGGTGAAATATCTCCCCCTAAGGGATCCCATCCAGAGTCATCACGGAGCACCTGGACTGGAGGGCTCAGAAGGACTCGTCGTGCCCCACAGAGAGCTCTCCTTTGGGGGTGGAGGCGCGAGACGAGCTCTTGTCCATGCTCTCGGAGCCGGAGCTCTGGTGCCGCTGCTCGGAGCCCGAGCTGGACGTCACGGTGGACGAGGATGTGGACGAGGAGCGGGTCTTCTCCTTAAAGTCCGTTATGATGACTGTCACGTTCCCCACCGTTATGGCTAGCTGCTGAGCGGTGCTCCGGTCAATGTTCTTCAGTTTGGGCCTGGTCAGCAGGAGGGAAACACAGGGTTAGGATTACATTGATAAAACTGCCTTACTAAGATACAACCACATTAAGGTGTGTAGTACAGTGTGGGTGGTTAGACCCAACCGCTCATTTCAATGTATACTACAAGTCCAACAGGAGTGAGAGGGAGAAAGAGAGTAGAACATGAAATAGCATTTATGAATCACTTGAGTTTGATTTTGGGATTTTGACAATGAAGTCCTTTTCTACATACCCAGAGTCAGATGAATTAGTGGATACCATTTTTGTGTATCAGTGTGCAGTGCGAAGAAAGTAGCTAACTAGTGTTAGCACAATTGCTTAATAGCATTAGTGCAATGCCTGGAAGTATATGGTAACAGCTAGCATGCTCCCCTAGACTTCCAGTCATTGCGCTAACGCTAGTTAGCATTGGCCCAGTACCTCTAACTTCCTTCATACTGGATGCATAGACAAAACAATGGTATGCATGAGTTCATCTGACTCTGGGGAAGTAGATAAAGTAGGTAATTGGCAAAATTCCGAAGTGTCCCTTTAAAGCGGCAATCAGCAGTTGAAACAATAACAGTGTTCTCCCCACCTCAGTTTCGGGAAAAAGCTGAGAGATGGGGCTGGAGAAATGTAAGCACAAACTCATATACAAAGCTATGGATCCATTATTTTTTTTAATGAGTTTTAAACATGTATTGAGACTATAGTTTTTGGTCACATTTACTTTGTTTACAAACATTGGAGTAAAACAAGTTTGAGACATTTATAGGTTATATTCTTCAAGCATCCATGGGAACATGTAGCAACTGCTGATGGCCCCTTCTAGAATATCTTGTACGAGTTCCAATTAAAAAAGTGCCATGACAGGTTCTCACAATGTCCAACTGGAAGGTAAGGTCAGTACTAGTAGTGGAAGACATCTGTAAGAGGAGAATCACCCACCTGGAGATGTGAGAGTTGTTGATCTTGGTTGTTGACTCCCCAGACTGTATGCTGGGTAAGCTCTGATGAACGTCTGTCTTGGGTCTGCACAGAAACAGAAAACAGAGGAGTATATTATATACACTGCTCAAAACAATAAAGGGAACACTTAAACAACACAATGTAACTCCAAGTCAATCACACTTCTGTGAAATCAAACTGTCCACTTAGGAAGCAACACTGATTGACAATAAATTTCACATGCTGTTGTGCAAATGGAATAGACAACAGGTGGAAATTATAGGCAATTAGCGTGGTTCTGCAGGTGGTAACCACAGACCGCTTCTCAGTTCCTATGCTTCCTGGCTGATGTTTTGGTCACTTTTGAATGCTGGCGATGCTTTCACTCTAGTGGTAGCATGAGACGGAGTCTACAACCCACACAAGTGGCTCAGGTAGTGCAGCTCATCCAGGATGGCACATCAATGCGAGCTGTGGCTGTCAGCGTAGTGTCCAGAGCATGGAGGCGCTACCAGGAGAGAGGCCAGTACATCAGGAGACGTGGAGGAGGCCAACAACCCAGCAGCAGGAACGCTACCTCCGCCTTTGTGCAAGGAGGAGCACTGCCAGAGCCCTGCAAAATGACCTCCAGCAGGCCACAAATGTGCATGTGTTTGCTCAAACGGTCAGAAAGTGACTCCATGAGGGTGGTATGAGGGTCCGACGTCCACAGGTGGGGGTTGTGCTTACAGCCCAACACCGTGCAGGACGTTTGGCATTTGCCAGAGAACACCAAGATGGGCAAATTCGCCACTGGCGCCCTGTGCGCTTCACAGATGAAAGCAGGTTCACACTGAGCACATGTGACAGACGTGACTGTCTGGAGACGCCGTGGAGAACGTTCTGCTGCCTGCAACATCCTCCAGCATGACCGGTTTGGCGGTGGGTCAGTTATGGTGTGGGGTGGCATTTCTTTGGGGGGGGGCAGCACAGTCCATGTGCTCGCCAGAGGTAACCTGACTGCCATTAGATACCGAGATGAGATCCTCAGACCCCTTGTGAGACCATATGCTGGTGCGGTTGGCCCTGGGTTCCTCCTAATGCAAGACAATGCTAGACATCATGTGGCTGGAGTGTGTCAGCAGTTCCTGCAAGAGGAAGGCATTGATGCTATGGACTGGCCCGCCCGCTCCCCAGACCTGAATCCAATTGAGCACATCATTTCTCGCTCCATCCACCACAGACTGTCCAGGAGTTGGCGGATGCTTTAGTCCAGGTCTGGGAGGAGATCCCTCAGGAGACCATCCGCCACCTCATCAGGAGCATGCCCAGGCGTTGTAGGGAGGTCATACAGGCACGTGGAGGCCACACACTACTGAGCCTCATTTTGACTTGTTTTAAGGACATTGCATCAAAGTTGGATCAGTCTGTAGTGTGGTTTTCCACTTTAATTTTGAGTGTGACTCCAAATCCAGACCTCCATGGGTTGATAAATTTGATTTCCATTGATAATTTGTGTGTGATTTTGTTATCAGCACATTCAACTATGTAAAGAAAAAAGTATTTAATAAGAATATTTCATTCATTCAGATCTAGGATGTGTTATTTTAGTGTTCCCTTTATTTTTTTGAGCAGTGTATACAAATATATATATATATGGGTTTAATAATAATGTGAAATGTAGTAGAGAGAATGATCATTTCAGCTTTTCTTTCTTTCATCACATTCCCAGTAAGTCAGAAGTTTACATACACTCAATTAGTATTTGGTAGCATTGCCTTTAAATTGTTTAACTTGGGTCAAACGTTTCAGGAAGCCTTCCACAAGCTTTCCACAATAAGTTGGGTGAATTTTGGCCCATGCCTCCTGACAAAGCTGGTAACGGAGTCAGGTTTGGAGGCCTCCTTGCTCACACACGCTTTTTCAGTTCTGCCCACACACGCTTTTTCAGTTCTGCCCACACATTTTCTATGGGATTGAGGCTTTGTGATGGCCACTCCAATACCTTGACTTTGTTGTCCTTAGGCCATTTGCCACAACTTTCAAAGTATGCTTGGGGTCAATGTACATTTGGAAGACCCATTTGCGACCAAGCTTTAACTCATTGTGTTTACTTGATAGCTACCTACACAAATAGCTAGCTAGAATAAAGTGTTAATAAGATAAATTCATTAAAAAGATTAAAAGCAATACAAATAAGTTCTCCAGAAGGCATCTACTGATGTTGCTTCAATATTTACACAATTTGCCTTCCACATGTTGCCATCTATTTTGTGAAGTGCACCAGTCCCTCCTGCAGCAAAGCACCCCCACAACATGTGTCATGCACAAAGTAGATGTTAACTATAGTTTTGGCAAGTCGGTTAGGACAAGAAATTTGTGGAGCGGTTGAAAAACAAGTTAATGACTCCAACCTAAGTGTATCTAAACTTCAACTGTATATACAGTGGGGCAAAAAAGTATTTAGTCAGCCACCAATTGTGCAAGTTCTCCCACTTAAAAATATGAGAGAGAGGCCTTTAATTTTCATCATAGGTAAAAATCCAGAAAATCACACTAGGATTTTTATGAATTTATTAGCAAATTATGGTGGAAAATAAGTATTTGGTCACCTACAAACAAGCAAGATTTCTGGCTCTCACAGACCGGTAACTTCTTCTTTAAGAGGCTCCTCTGTCCTCCACTCGTTACCTGTATTAATGGCACCTGTTTGAACTTGTTATCAGTATAAAAGACACCTGTCCACAACCTCAAACAGTCACACTCCAAACACCTCTATGGCCAAGACCAAAGAGCTGTCAAAGGACACCAGAAACAAAATGGTAGACCTGCACCAGGCTGGGAAGACAATCTGCATTACGAAAGCAGCTTGGTTTGAAGAAATCAACTGTGGGAGCAATTATTAGGAAATGGAAGACATACAAGACCACTGATAATCTCCATCGATCTGGGGCTCCACGCAAGATCTCACCCCGTGGGGTCAAAATGATCACAAGAACGGTGAGCAAAAATCCCAGAACCCCACAGGGGGAACCTAGTGAATGACCTGCAGAGAGCTGGGACCAAAGTAACAAAGCCTACCATCAGTAACACACTACGCCGCCAGGGACTCAAATCCTGCAGTGCCAGACATGTCCCCCTACTAAGCCAGTACATGTCCAGGCCCATCTGAAGTTTGCTAGAGAGCATTTGGGTGATCCAGAAGAAGATCAGGAGAATATCATATGGTCAAATGAAACCAAAATATAACTTTTTGGTAAAAACTCAACTCGTCGTGTTTGGAGGACAAAGAATGCTGAGTTGCATCCAAAGAACACCATACCTACTGTGAAGCATGGGGGTGGAAACAACATGCTTTGGGACTGTTTTTCTGCAAAGGGACCAGGAAGACTGATCCGTGTAAAGGAAAGAATGAATGCTGCCATGTATCATGAGATTTTGAGTGAAAACCTCCTATCAGCAAGGGCATTGAAGATGAAACGTGGCTGGGTCTTTCAGCATGACAATGATCCCAAACACACCGCCCGGGCAACGAAGGAGTGGCTTCGTAAGAAGCAGTTCAGGGTCCTGGAGTGGCCTAGCCAGTTTCCAGATCTCGACCCCATAGAAAATCTTTGGAGGGAGTTGAAAATCCATGTTGCCCAGCAACAGCCCCAAAACATCACTGCTCTAGAGGAGATCTGCATGGAGAAATGGGCCAAAATACCAGCAACAGTGTATGAAAACCTTGTGAAGACTTACAGAAAATGTTTGACCTCTGTCATTGCCAACAAAGTATTGAGATAAACTTTAGTTATTGACCAAAAACGTATTTTCCACCATAATTTGCAAATAAATTAATTAAAAATCCTACAATGTGGTTTTCTGGATTTTTCTTTCAATTTTGTCTGTCATAGTTGAAGTGCGCCTATGATGAAAATTACAGGCCTCTCTCATCTTTAAGTGGGAGAACTTGCCCAATTGGTGGCTGACTAAATACTTTTTTGCCCCACTGTACATGTTATGGGCACAGTATGTTTTACATGAGTTATCTTTTTATTAGTCCCAACCTTCAGCTCCATTCAACCCCTCCAATTTATCTCTTAACACCATCCATATTGGATTCTATTTGCCATATATTTTTCAACTGTGCTGTTTCAAAAGTTCTGAACCTTTCTATTTTCATTGTTTCTACAGATTGTAAATAAACATTTTTGCAAAAATTATTATTATATTATTGATCGATTGACTATAACTTTTCAGATCGCCCAGTAGTGCTATCTGCAGGGTTAGTTTCAGGTAAATATTGCAAATCTTCAGCTATTGTGCTGGACCTGTGACCAAAAACAAGCTACATATGGATAGTACCAAAACAAATGATCTAATGATTCTGCCTCTTCGCAGTAAAATCTGCAGAGCTGGGAAGGTTGTATCGCACATATAAATAACATTCTATTGGTTGCAAGAATTCTGTATAATAATAATAATAATATATATTTTTAAATATACGTTTTGAATCCGGCATTGTTTTGCTTATCAGTTCATAAACCATGCGCCATGGAATTGGTACATGAAAAATCTAAACTATTTTGCAATCTATGGCACAGCTGTACATTTCTTGCTCCTTAAATTAAATTGGTATACCTTTTTATATATATTACAGTTTTCTTTAACCAATTATGGTATTTCATGCAGGGCCGACAGACAAGTTCCATACTTTTGCCCCCTTCCACTTCCCTCTTCTATTTTTGCGGTAATGCTGCAATTGGTTGGTTGTCATTTTGAGTAGAGCAGACATTTCCATATGTTTTAGTTAGCTGCATGTATGACAATTTACTTAGATTATAGCTTTTTTTTATTCAAACAAATTCATTAAATCTTACATTATATTAGAGTTTAACCATAATATTTGTTGTATTATTTGTTCTGTCTTTACAGGTGGATTAAATTGAAATTGCAACCAATGGCTTATTTTAAAAAGTGATATTTGGGAGATGATTTCCTTTTCAAATAAAAATGTGAGAGGTTATAATCTGAATAAAGGGGGAAAACATCCTTTCATGAACATAGGGTGAGACAATCTTACTAATTTACTAGAGAAGTTCAGATTTAAGTATAACTTTAGTATGCCTGAAGCCATTATTGAGAGGTCTAATGCTTTAATATTTAAGACGTTTTGCCCTCCGAATGTATAGTCATTATACAAATAGGCCTGTTTAAATGTTGTCTTCCTTGCCATTCCAAATTAAATGGAATCTTTCTCATACAATAAGATAAAAAGACAACTGACAAGACAATAAGCAAATAGATAAACTGGGATATGACTAGAGTTAATCAGGGAGTTTTTTTCCACAAATAGAAGGGTATTTACCTTTCTATGGTAGCAAGATCTTATTTATTTTACTAACCTTTAATAAAAAATGTATTGGAGTGAGATTATTTATTTTGGGATATGTATACCAAGTATATCCACAACACCATTAGACCATTTTATTGGTAAACTACATGGTAATGTAAAAGTTGTATTTTTTGTGATCCAATATGTAATTTAGTACACTTACCAATTGGTTGTAATCCAGAGAGGTTAGAAAAATGATCTAGATCCTCTGAGGCTGTGGAGTGATCCAAGTTGTGGATCTTAAAAAAACATGAATCATCAGCATACACCTTAACATACACCTTTGTTTTTCAGCCCTGTATTTCTATTCACTTGATATTATTGTTGGATCTGATTTTAATAGCTAACATTTCGATGGCCATAATAAATAGATATGCTGATAGTGGACAACCTTGTTTTACTCCTATCGACAGTTTAAAACTTTCTAAGTAGCCATTATTTACTATTTTACACCTAGGGTTACTATACACGATTTAACCCATTTTATAAGAGATACTCCAAAATTGAAATGTTCCAGGCATTTCTCTAAAAACTCCAGTCATACTTTATCAAAAGCCTTTTCAAAGTCAGCTATGAATAGCAGGCCTGGTTTCCCAGATTTTTCATAGTGTTTCCAGTACTTGCCTTATATTATCTCCAATGTAAATAATTAATTTAAAAAACCTGTCTGATTAGAATGAATAATGTCTGTCAATAAATAATGTCTGACAATAAATCAATGAAGTGTAAGATGCCTCCAATTTGTTTTTTAAAGGACTGGATCTTTATATTTCCCACTTGTATCCTGTTTCAGTAATAATGAAATCAGACCTTGTTGAGTGTCTGATAATCTACCATTTACATAAGTGGTTAAAACATGCTAATAACGGTCCTCTGAGTATATCAAAAAAGGTTTGGTAAACCTGAAATGGAATATGTCATCCAGCCCTGGAGTTATCCCAGTTAAAGGCTTTAATTGCATCAAGAAGTTCCTTCTCTATAATTTCACCTTCACATGAGTCTTTCTGTATGGCTGTTCATTTAAAGTTATTAATAGAAAATGTTTCCATACAATTAGCTTTGGTTAAAAGGCGCTGAAGGAGACAAATGAAAACGCATGCTTTAAAGTACTTTGCTTCCTCTTCCAAAATATCATTTTGTGAATCATTGGTGACTCCGTCATTTGTAACAAGTTTCAGTAAATTATTTTTGGGAGCATTTCTATGTTGAAGATTAAAAAATAATTTGGTGCATTTTCCCCCATATTCCATTCAGTTTGCTTTATTATTATTAATATATTACACTTGATCTTTGTTGAATCAGTTCCTCCATTTCTTTTCCCTCCAACTTATTCTGAGCCTCTATGGTACAGTTTTCATTGCCATCTATCTGTTTTGTTAGACCTTCAATTTCCTTTGTTAGTATGGATGCCTTTGACCTAAATTGCTTTTGTTTTAGAAAGGAGTACTGAATTGCATGGCCTCTAAAGACATATTTAAAAGTGGCCCATAAAATAAGCGGATTTGCTGTACCTATGTTATAAATTCCTCTGTCCTAGTTAAAAACAAGTTATCATCCTTGATTAAATTTCCAATATCCTCACCCACGTGGAATTTCAGTAAGAGTAATGTCTCCAGCTTATTTGATGGTCTGACCACAGAGGAGTATATTAGTAAAGTTCATGTCTTGAGAGGAAAGATGCTTACACAGACATCTTACTCCTTTATAAACACACACTGACCTGATCTTTTTGATGCTGGGTTTCTTGGCAACGGGCCTGGCTGGGCTGCTCTCTTTGATGCTGGGTTTCTTGGCAATGGGCCTGGCTGGGCTGCTCTCTTTGATGCTGGGTTTCTTGGCAATGGGCCTGGCTGGGCTGCTCTCTTTGATGCTGGGTTTCTTGGCGATGGGGCTGGCTGGGCTGCTCTCTTTGATGCTGGGTTTCTTGGCGATGGGCCCGGCTGGGCTGCTCTCTTTTATGCTGGGTTTCTTGGCAATGGGGCCAGCTGGGCTGCTCTCTTTTATGCTGGGTTTCTTGGCAATGGGGCCGGCTGGGCTGCTCTCTTTAATGCTGGGTTTCTTGGCAATGGGCCCGGCTAGGCTGCTCTCTTTGATGCTGGGTTTCTTGGCTATAGGCCCGGTTAGGCTGATCTCTTTGATGCTGGGTTTCTTGGCGATGGGCCTGGCTAGGCTGATCTCTTTCCCTTTTTCTTTTTCCTCCTCTTGCTCTGGCTTTTCTGCTTGGTCGTTTTCCGGCTTCTCCTTATTGCTCTCGTCTTTATCCAGGGGAGGTTCTCCTTCTACTTCTGGCTTCACTCTCTCCAGAAGCTCTCCCTCGGGGTGCTCCCCCTCCCCGTCCAAGAGCTCCCCGTCCGGGCCATGCTCCCTCTCAGGCCTCTCCTTCCTCTCCTTCTTGGGCGGGGGAGGCATCGCGTACTGTTGAGCCACCTGCTGGGCCACCAGCTGGGAGTTGATCCTGGGTTTCCTGTAGAGGCCAGGGCACAAATAGGGATTAGCAGGCAGCAGAGACTCCAGGCTCAGCTTTCTCAGGACAAGATGACCATGAGCAGCCCCTGCCTGACCACATAGCAACACACACACAGCCCCTCTGCATCATCTTATAAGGAGTTTACTGGATTGAGTCACAGTGCCTCTGTGGAGTGAAAGAGTTAATGTACACACACGACTGGCTGACTGGATGCAAGTGACAGCTCTTGGTCGGGCTGGTCTGTTTGAAGAGTAATCTCACTAGCTCAGTGCTATAATAAAATGAATGTGGGGATCACAAGGTGGGACAGTTGCAGCATGTCATTTACGTCCTCTAATCTGATTACTGCAGCGTTGGCCCCATTTGTCACAGACTGGGATACACAGAGACGTGCAGCCGCTCACTTACTAGCTGGCTAGCCCACCAGAGCAGAAGTCACTCTCTGTGGCTCTCTGTCGTCACTCACACACAGACACACCTAGCCTATTCTCTTTGAGCCAAACCATTCTCATTCAGCAGGCAAATGCGTTGTGAGTGAGAGGTGGACACAAATGAGTGCCTTGGTGGATGAATACAAAGATCTAGGATAAAGGGCTCATTGGGAGTTCATCACTCTTCATCCTGAGAGGTTAGAAGAGGTACTTCATGGGGGGAACACTTAGGCAACTGAATGAGAATGCGAGGATTATCGTGTGCATAACTCCCGACTAGGGGCTGTTCTTAGTCCGACATGAAGCAGAGGGCCAGGGAAACAGCCCTTTGGAGGGTGATATTAACAATAATTCCCAGGTTATTGCTTTTATAAAACAGTTACTAACATATTTTTCTAAAGATTACATGTTTTCATTCAAATATTTAACAAATCGGTTAATCTGCCTTTTTGGTCGCCGATTATATTGCAATCCACGAGAAGAATGCGTGGAAGGTTGACCACCTGCTACGTAAGTGCAGCATCAAAAGGACATTGTGAATGCAAGGAGCCAAGTTAAGTAATAGGCTAGTATTAAAACTTACATACAGATGAAGTCAGAAGTTTACATACAACTTAGCCAAATACATTCAAACTCAGTTTCACAATTCCTGACATTTACTCCTGGTAAAAATTCCAGATTCCAGTTAGGATCACCACGTTATTTTAAGAATGTGAAATGTCAGAATAATAGTAGACAGAATGATTTATTTCAGCTTTTATTTATTTCATCACATTCCCAGTGGGTCAGAAGTTTACATACACTCAATTAGTATTTGGTAGCATTGCCTTAAAATTGTTTAACTTGGGCCAAACGTTTCAGGTAGCCTTCCACAAGCTTCCCACAATAAGTTGGGTGAATTTTGGCCCATTCCTTCTGACAGAGCTGGTGTAACCAAGTCAGGTTTGTAGGCCTCCTTGCTCACACATGCTTTTTCAGTTCTGCCCACAAATGTTCTATAGGATTGAGTTCAGGGCTTTGTGATGGCCACTCCAATACCATGACTTTGTTGTCCGTAAGCCATTTTGCCACAACTTTGGAAGTATGCTTGGGGTCATTGTGCATTTGCGACCAAGCTTGAACTTCCTGACTTGAGAAGTTGCTTCAATATATCCACATCATTTTCCTGCCTCGTGATGCCATCTATTTTGTGAAGTGCACCAGTCTCTCCTGCAGCAAAGCACCCCCACAACATGATGCTGAAACCCCCGTGCTTCACGTTAAGATGGTGTTCTTCGGCTTGCAAGCATCCCCCTTTCCCCCCCCAAACATAACAATGGTCATGATGGCCAAACAGTTCCATTTATATTTCATCAGACCGACCAGAGCACATTTTTCCAAGAAGTACAATCTTTGTCCCCATGTGCAGTTGCAAACCGTAGTCTAGCTTTTTATGGCGGTTTTGGAGCAGTGGCTTCTTTGCTTAGCGGCTTTTCAGGATATGTCGATATAGGACTCGTTTTACCGTGTACAGTGGGGCAAAAAAGTATTGGATTTTTTTTCTCATTTTGTCTGTCATAGTTGAAGTGTACCTATGATAAATTACAGGCCTCTCATCTTTTCAAGTGGGAGAACTTGCACAATTGGTGGCTGACTAAACACTTTTTTTGCCCCACTGTATATAGATACTTTTGTGCCTGTTTCCACCAGCATCTTCACAAGGTCCTTTGCGGTTGTTCTGGGCAACTGCACAAATTTCTTGTGAACAAACTGTAGTTTTGGCAAGCCGGTTAGGACCTAAAACTTCTTAACTGGGAATATTGAAAACTCATGTTAAAAAGGAACCACCGCTTTCATAAATGTTATCATGTTCTGAGCAAGAAACTTAAACGTTAGCATTTTTACATGGCACATATTGCACTTTTACTTTCTTCTCCAACACTTTGTTTTTGCATTATTTAAACCAAATTGAACATGTTTCATTATTTATTTGAGACTACATTTATTTTATTTCTGTATTATATTAAGTTAAAATATAGAAGTGTTCATTGTTCATTCAGTATTCTTGTAATTGTCATTATTACATATAAATAAATAAATAAATAAAAATTGCCCGATTTTGGTCCTCCAATAATCGGTATCGGTGTTGAAAAACCACAATCGGTCGACCTCTAGTTTAGACTAATCCAAACTGTTGAAAAGCATACGCTAACCTAGAAGCATAGGGAAATAATGTCTAGACACATTTTTCCAGGGGAGATTAAGTTTATGATTTGCCTGGCTGGGCTGTGGGACAGTGGAACTGTTAACAGGCATTACCCGGGGCTTGTGGTGAAAAACTTCCTGCTAGCAACCAATCAGCATCCATACAACCTGTTTTATAACAGATTTTAAGTCCCAATATCACCCCCAAGTGTCGCACCACACACACACACAGTTCGACGTCTAAGATGTGAAGGGTGAGTGCTGCGTGTCCCGCCTGCCTCCCTAATGGACAACAGCTGGCAGCAGTGGGGGGTCTCAGGGGCAGGCAGAGCGAGAGAGAGCAAGAGAATAGAGTGCCACAGACACAAGGTTAGCCTAGATTTGGCGCTCACCAGCATTTACATTTACATTTAAGTCATTTAGCAGACGCTCTTATCCAGAGCGACTTACAAATTGGACAGATAATCACATCACTGGACTGGGCCAGATCAGTGAAAAATACCAGAGTATACCACACACACACACAAGGTACTACCGGGTTGGAGCGAGCGGTCGCATCGGCACTTCGCTCCGCAGGTAGTATAACTTTTTCCATTACATTTCATTACATTTCATTATAGTACAACGGTTTGATTTGTCTAATCTTAGCAATTTCTTCTTAGCTAGCTACATAGCCGTCTTTGTATCAAAGATAATTGCATAATTATCGTATTTCGTCGTCCTAACGTAGTCTTCACTGCTATTTGCCTAGCAGCTAGCCAGCTAGCAAACGCCCACCGATTAGCAGCACTGTAGTAACTATTACACTCAACTGAACGACTTGATTAGTGTAGTGTTAACTAGCTACATAGCTGTCTTTGCTGTCTTCGTATCCAAGATAATTGTGTAGTTTAGAGTGTGTAGTCTTAGAGTGATTATCTTATCTTAATTTACCGAGGTTAGCTAGCCAGCTATTTGTCGTCCTTAACGTAGGACTCTGCTAGCTAGCCAACAGCTAGCCAACAACTAGCCGACAGCGAGCCGACAGCGAGCCGACAGCTAGCCGACGTCTACCGAATAGGACTCAACAACCCGGTCGCATTCACAGGTAGTATCACATTTTCATTTCATTTCATTACAGTACAACGGTTTGATTTGTTTGATCGTAGCTAGCTACATAGCTAGCTACATAGCCGTCTTTGTATCAAAGATAATTGTGTAGTCTAGAGCGATTTTCTAGGTTAGCTAGCCAGCTATTGTCGTTCTTTTAACGCAACGTAAACAACACTGCTAGCTAGCCAGCTAGCCCCCGAATAGCAGCACTGCAGAAACTATTACACTCAACGGAACGACTTGATTAGTGTAGTGTCAACAATGCAGCCACTGCCAGCTAGCCTACAAAGTCAACAAGGCAGCCACTGCCAGCTAGCCTACTTCAGCAGTACTGTATCATTTTAATCGTTTTAGTCAATAAGATTCTTGCTACGTAAGCTTAACTTTCTGAACATTCGAGACGTGTAGTCCACTTGTCATTCCAATCTCCTTTGCATTAGCGTAGCCTCTTCTGTAGCCTGTCAACTATGTGTCTGTCTATCCCTGTTCTCTCCTCTCTGCACAGACCATACAAACGCTCCACACCGCGTGGCCGCGGCCACCCTAATCTGGTGGTCCCAGCGCGCATGACCCACGTGGAGTTCCAGGTCTCCGGTAGCCTCTGGAACTGCCGATCTGCGGCCAACAAGGCAGAGTTCATCTCAGCCTATGCCTCCCTCCAGTCCCTCGACTTCTTGGCACTGACGGAAACATGGATCACCACAGACAACACTGCTACTCCTACTGCTCTCTCTTCGTCCGCCCACGTGTTCTCGCACACCCCGAGAGCTCCTGGTCAGCGGGGTGGTGGCACCGGGATCCTCATCTCTCCCAAGTGGTCATTCTCTCTTTCGCCCCTTACCCATCTGTCTATCGCCTCCTTTGAATTCCATGCTGTCACAGTTACCAGCCCTTTCAAGCTTAACATCCTTATCATTTATCGCCCTCCAGGTTCCCTCGGAGAGTTCATCAATGAGCTTGATGCCTTGATAAGCTCCTTTCCTGAGGACGGCTCACCTCTCACAGTGCTGGGCGACTTTAACCTCCCCACGTCTACCTTTGACTCATTCCTCTCTGCCTCCTTCTTTCCACTCCTCTCCTCTTTTGACCTCACCCTCTCACCTTCCCCCCCTACTCACAAGGCAGGCAATACGCTCGACCTCATCTTTACTAGATGCTGTTCTTCCACTAACCTCATTGCAACTCCCCTCCAAGTCTCCGACCACTACCTTGTATCCTTTTCCCTCTCGCTCTCATCCAACACCTCCCACACTGCCCCTACTCGGATGGTATCGCGCCGTCCCAACCTTCGCTCTCTCTCCCCGCTACTCTCTCCTCTTCCATCCTATCATCTCTTCCCTCTGCTCAAACCTTCTCCAACCTATCTCCTGATTCTGCCTCCTCAACCCTCCTCTCCTCCCTTTCTGCATCCTTTGACTCTCTATGTCCCCTATCCTCCAGGCCGGCTCGGTCCTCCCCTCCCGCCCCGTGGCTCGACGACTCATTGCGAGCTCACAGAACAGGGCTCCGGGCAGCCGAGCGGAAATGGAGGAAAACTCGCCTCCCTGCGGACCTGGCATCCTTTCACTCCCTCCTCTCTACATTTTCCTCCTCTGTCTCTGCTGCTAAAGCCATTTTCTACCACTCTAAATTCCAAGCATCTGCCTCTAACCCTAGGAAGCTCTTTGCCACCTTCTCCCTCCTGAATCCTCCTCTCTTCTCCAGACCATTTCCGGAGACCTTCTCCCTTACCTCACCTCGCTCATCAACTCATCCCTGACCGCTGGCTACGTCCCTTCCGTCTTCAAGAGAGCGAGAGTTGCACCCCTTCTGAAAAAACCTACACTCGATCCCTCCGATGTCAACAACTACAGACCAGTATCCCTTCTTTCTTTTCTCTCCAAAACTCTTGAGCGTGCCGTCCTTGGCCAGCTCTACCGCTATCTCTCTCAGAATGACCTTCTTGATCCAAATCAGTCAGGTTTCAAGACTAGTCATTCAACTGAGACTGCTCTTCTCTGTATCACGGAGGCGCTACACACTGCTAAAGCTAACTCTCTCTCCTCTGCTCTCATCCTTCTAGACCTATCGGCTGCCTTCGATACTGTGAACCATCAGATCCTCCTCTCCACCCTCTCCGAGTTGGGCATCTCCGGCGCGGCCCACGCTTGGATTGCGTCCTACCTGACAGATCGCTCCTACCAGGTGGCGTGGCGAGAATCTGTCTCCTCACCACGCGCTCTCACCACTGGTGTCCCCCAGGGCTCTGTTCTAGGCCCTCTCCTATTCTCGCTATACACCAAGTCACTTGGCTCTGTCATAACCTCACATGGTCTCTCCTATCATTGCTATGCAGACGACACACAATTAATCTTCTCCTTTCCCCCTTCTGATGACCAGGTGGCGAATCGCATCTCTGCATGTCTGGCAGACATATCAGTGTGGATGACGGATCACCACCTCAAGCTGAACCTCGGCAAGACGGAGCTGCTCTTCCTCCCGGAGAAGGACTGCCCGTTCCATGATCTCGCCATCACGGTTGACAACTCCATTGTGTCCTCCTCCCAGAGCGCTAAGAACCTTGGCGTGATCCTGGACAACACCCTGTCGTTCTCAACTAACATCAAGGCGGTGGCCCGTTCCTGTAGGTTCATGCTCTACAACATCCGCAGAGTACGACCCTGCCTCACACAGGAAGCGGCGCAGGTCCTAATCCAGGCACTTGTCATCTCCCGTCTGGATTACTGCAACTCGCTGTTGGCTGGGCTCCCTGCCTGTGCCATTAAACCCCTACAACTCATCCAGAACGCCGCAGCCCGTCTGGTGTTCAACCTTCCCAAGTTCTCTCACGTCACCACGCTCCTCCGCTCTCTCCACTGGCTTCCAGTTGAAGCTCGCATCCGCTACAAGACCATGGTGCTTGCCTACGGAGCTGTGATGGGAACGGCACCTCAGTACCTCCAGTCTCTGATCAGGCCCTACACCCAAACAAGGGCACTGCGTTCATCCACCTCTGGCCTGCTCGCCTCCCTACCACTGAGGAAGTACAGTTCCCGCTCAGCCCAGTCAAAACTGTTCGCTGCTCTGGCCCCCAATGGTGGAACAAACTCCCTCACGACGCCAGGACAGCGGAGTCAATCACCACCTTCCGGAGACACCTGAAACCCCACCTCTAAGGAATACCTAGGATAGGATAAGTAATCCTTCTCACCCCCTCCCCCCCTTTAAGATTTAGATGCACCATTGTAAAGTGACTGTTCTACTGGATGTCATAAGGTGAATAAGCTACTCAGGAGGCACAATCCAACTATGGCATAGCCTCCACATCTCATCTACTGCATTGCCAAGAGGTACTGTTTATTGTCTAGCTGTTCAGAGTGTGTCATGTTTAAAGAAACTCTCTGCGGGTTTGAGGGCAGATGGGCACTTTCATGCTTTCTGATCCACCTGCCTGAGCCTCAGACTGAACTGATAAACAAGCTCTGTCTGGATCCTAGAAAATGTAGCCTACCTGTTGACTAGAATACCAATGAGGTGCTGACTCGTTCTCTGAGAGTCTGTTATCGTTAAGTTGGTCAGAACATGAGCAGAAACTTGATGACAATACTGAGTGGGACTGTTCCGATACAGCTGGTGCTGCTCAAGACATTTTAGACAACATGGCCCCCAGGCTTTACTTACGGTTAATTTCAGATGTGGTTGTCTGATTACGATGGGTACATTGATTATGATGCATGGCTGATGAGGTCTATTTGTGGAGAGGAGAGTGTTTTTCACAAGGCTGCTGGAGTGATTTACCTTAGAAACAGCACATCCTAGATATCAACCCTTTTACTTTCTCCCGCCCTCTCCCTGTCTCTCTATCCCTGTTCTGCAGGAGATAGAGAACCGACCGTATCTCCCTCAGGGGGGACCAGTCGATCAGAAGGCAATCAATCGCTTCATAATATGGCATCATGTCGTAGCGCTCGCGCCACGCTCCAATCAATAGGCAGGCTGTGGTGAATGCTGATGACCTTGTAGTGACTCCACCCAGCACAGCTGGCATGGCTCTGGAGATGCTGCATAAAGCTAGCCTACTCACTCACTCTTGCAGAATCAATGCCAGTCACACTCCACAGGAGAGGAGGGATTGACATGCTCAAGTTCAGCAGCATCTGGATGATGAGACACTAAAAAAAAAAACTTAAGTGACTTGACAAGGTTTGAGCAACTTCATATCAATGGCAGTTCTCAATACCCTTGAGGAGCCTCACTTGTACTCTCAGACTGGCGCCCGAGGTCACTTTGCAACAAGCACTCAAACAGACCAAAACTATTTGTCTCCAACGGCAGTGAATATTGTCGCCAATCAATCACAGGATTTGGCAGGACGCATGCAGACCAAAACACTCGTAAATGGGTTCTCAGCGCAGCCCGCGTCTGACGGGCCCAGAAATAATTTCCCGTGGCAGGTTAAGCTGTCAGCAAAGTGCTGGAGGTAGAAAGTGAGCATGATTGACTGATTGATTGATTGGCTCACCGCCTCCTTGGCCCATCACCCCAGACCCAGAGATTTGTGTCAGACGCAGCAGAGCTCAGCCCAGAGAGAGGGAAGCAGCAGGAACAGCCCCAGTAGTTAAGCTGTGATTCAGTGCCAGCTGTAACTCAGCCATGGAGTTGTTGCCAGCATGATCGGAGCTCTGCTCCCTGTTGGCCTGCCCGGTGGTGCGCTTACTCTACAGTGTATTATTACACTTACCAGCTACGTCACTGCTGCTCTGAACACCACCACTCCGACCCATTAACACGGCTGGCTGGCTGGCTGGATCCACACCACTGGGCTGGCCACACTCACCTTGCTGGTAGGCAGGAAAACAGCGCCACTGCATCGGTTCCAAGCCACTTCTCACTGAGAAACACCAGATAAATCGGTCGAGGCTTTTCCTCCTTTTCACACCTCCATAGATAATGATTGTCTCTGCTGACTGCCCCTTAAATTCCCCTTGATATGGGGTGTGGATTCTTACCCCACAGGCGGCTATGAAATGACTGTCATCAGCACTAAACACTAAACCCAGGCAGACTGAGACCTATGGTTATGCTGCCAGCCACACCCACTATATTGTCAATCATAAGTACTTCCAAGGAACTACTCATGCATGTCAATATTAGCCTCCTACCTGAAGAGCATAGCAAGTGGAGACCTAGAGATGCCAATAACACACTGTTGAACTTAAAACCAAGCAGTGTTGTGACAGAATTGAGAGAGTACTTCTGTAGAGACAGACACGGAGAGAGGGGTGACCATGCGACCACAGGAAAGCCCTCATTAACACGGCTCTTTATTTTGAGTGATAATTGGAGGACAGGCTATTACTTCCAGCCAGCCACAGACCCAGAGCATAGAAGCTCAAAGAGAGAGGCCTAGACAAAAAGGTCCCCTCTAACAGGGACAGTCAACTGTAGTCAGACAGTAAGATTTCATCTGAATCTAAAAAAACGACAACAGATTTTTTAAAAAAAATACTGCACCTGGAGTTAGGACTACATGATTAATCGTATTCAGATCAAAATTGCGATTTTGACATGTGCAAATATCCATATTTGTGGTTGCAATTTTCTCCTTTCTTTGACACTTAACACAAGAAAAACTAGACTATGGTACCACCTCCAATGAGAGGCGCGAGACTCCATTCACTCACCCTCTACATGCACAGAGGATGCTGACCAATCATAAGTGGGCTCTCCCACGCTCTGCACGGCATGCACATGCTGGCCAATCACAAGCATCCGCGCTGGTGAGGAGAGAAGGGGCTTCACCAAAGACAGTACAGTATGAGGTTCAGAAACTCTGTGGCTTTACCTCAGTGTGTGTCAAACATGAATGCTGCAAGTGATAATTAAAATTTCAATTTGGTGCCAAAGGGCTCATCTTCAGCAGTATTTTGGCAAAAATAACCCCCGAGCTGTGGTGACAAGAGGCAACAAATGTATTAAATCATTTGAAGAATAACCACCCCCACTTTGCGATGATGGCACCGTTAAAAAAAATAATAATAATAAAGTGCCTGGACAGCAGCAAAGCCCCTAAACCACAATCAACCACCTATGTTAAACAGGCATCGATTGTCCATGTATTTTCAAGTGTAACGTCCTATGAAAAACTTCCTGCAGACACACAGAAATCAGAGGCCATCACATATCCAAAGACATGGTTCCTATTTACACTGTCAGCAAAGACTGCTTCAAAAAGAATATAAACAAGCTGGACAGGATATACAAGATTCCATCTTGCACATACACTGTATAACAAAATTAAGAAGGGTAAAAGTTGAAACATATCGAGTCGAATGACTGGACCAGACAGTTTTTGGACACAGGCTGCACCTTGCAATTGGTAGGCTACGTGTTACATGTTATGGCACTTTGACTCATCATTTCAATTATAATAATTATAGGGCATACTTCTACATAAATTTACACACTAACAAGTTTCCTAGTCCATAACCAGCCTATGGCTGCCTGAATAAACAATGATCTTAGGTAATTTCGACGTACTTCACATTTTCAGAATTGACTGATCATGTCTTAAAGTAATGGGACTGTCATTTGTCTTTGCTTATTTGAGCAGTTCTTGCCATAATATGAACTTGATATTTTACCAAAAAGGATATCTTCTATATATCACCCCTACCTTGTCACAACACAACTGATTGGCACAAACTCATTAAGGAATGAAATTCCACAAATTAACTTTTAACAAGGCACACATGTTAATTGAAATGCATTCCAGGTGACTACCTCATGAGCTGGTTGAGAGAATGCCAAGAGTGTGCAAAGCTGTCAAGGCAAAGGGTGACTACTTCGAAGAATCTGAAATATAAACAAGGTTTTGATTTGTTTAACACTTTTTTGGTTACTACAGTACATGATTCCATGTGTTATTTCATAGTTTTGATGTCTTCACTATTATTCTACAATGTAGAAAACGGTCAAAATAAAGAAAAACCCTTGAATGAGCAAGTTTGTCCAAACTTTTGACTGGTACTGTATGTAGCCTATAAAACAATGTTGAAAAAGATTAGTTTAATTTGGTTTTGTATTCAGTAAGCACAGTATGTATTTATAGGATCTCATTTTACAAGTTATTTTCTCTACCCTGACACGGTTTTACCATGTCTGATGATATTACCAAGTTTTCACCCAAGTGTTTGAAAATCACAATGTGTGCTCCCCCCCCCCAAAAAAAAAGACATGTTGTGCTATTAGACATCGTGCAGCCCTACCTGGAGTGGAGAGCAGCTCCAGGCTGCAGCACTGTCTGCATGACTCACTGCTGGCTAGAGCCAAGGGCATTATTAAAAACATTGATTTAAACATTCCTCCAGACACAAAATCCTGCACCCCCAAGGGGGATGCCCCCAGGTACTCAGTGAGCACAGTGGGCCCCAGCAGAGCACTCCTTCTCTGCAGCCCTCCGTCATCTTCCCTCAGAGGAAAAGAGCACGACAAGACAGCTGAGCATGACATTTCGTTCCCACAGTGATGCACAGTGACAACTATTTGGGACAGTTGACAAAAGAGAAACAAATCAATGAAAATCTTAAAAACAAAATGTGTAAAGAAATAAGTCCCTCATCCTTAAAAAAAAAAACGAAACCAGTGTGGGGCTTCTGAGTGTGTGTGGCCTCCCACTGTGAGATATTCCCTCCAATGTCTGACCTCCAGGCTACAAATTGCTTCCCATCAGGGTGATTGACAGCCGCCATTGTGACAGCACTAAGCATGCATGAGCTCTCTCCATCAGAGGCTCCATGACACAGTCCTCTTTGTATCACTTGTGCTCTCTCCGCCCTCGCTTTCCCTGCTGAATCATTATCTCTTCACCTCTAGTCAAATGTATCATCCACTTTGTCTCCAGTCCCCATTCTAAATATGTAGCCATTGCTTCCCTGCTATACCTTTTCTGTGCTGTCAGTTACACTTCTCTTTTCACTCTTCCTTCCCTTATTATATCTCATTCCGTGGCTCTCACCTCAAGCTCCTCTCTCTCCCTGTAGTCTATCTCCTCTGTGTCAGTCTGCCTCCCTGCCAGTGTCTGTTGGAACCAGTCACCCTGCAGCAGTCATGCGTTGTCATACTTGCTCTTGTGTAAACATGGTCCGTTTCAAATTAGCTCAACAAGTCATCAAGCAATACTGCTCAGGGGAACACAGTGGTTGACAGCAGGAGTTATGTTGTACAGTGCATTCGGAAAGTATTCAGAACCCTTGAAAAACTGAAATATTACATTTGCATAAGTATTCAGACCCTTTACTCAGTACTTTGTTGAAGCACCTTTGGCAGTGATTACAGCCGAGTCTTCTTGGGTATGAAACTACAAGCTTGGTACACCTGTATTTGGTTTCTCATTCCTCTCTGCAGACCCTCTGAAGCTCTGTCAGGTTGGATGGGGAAAGTCACTGTACAGCTATTTTCAGGTCTCTCCAGAGATGTTTGGTCAGGTTCAAGCCTGGGCTCTGGCTGGGCCACTCAAGGACATTGAGAGATTTGTGCCGAAGCCACTCCTGCGTTGTCTTGGCTTTGTGCCTTAGGGTCATTGTCCTGTTGGAAGGTAAACGTTAGACCCGGTCGGAGGTCCTGAAAGCTCTGGAGCAGGTTTTCATTAAGGGATCTCTGTACTTTGCTCCGCTCATCTTTCCCTCGATCCTGACTAGAGGTAGACCGATTATGATTTTTCAACACCAATACCGATTATTATAATGACAATTACAACAATACTGAATGAACACTTATTTTAACTTAATACATCAATAAACTCAATTTAGCCTCAAAAATAATGAAACACGTTCAATTTGGTTTAAATAATGCAAAAACAAAGTGTTGGAGAAGAAAGTAAAAGTGCAATATGTGCCATGTAAGAAAGTTAACGTTTAAGTTCCTTGCTCAGAACATATGAAAGCTGGTGGTTCCTTTTAACATGAGGCTTCAATATTCCCAGGTAAGAAGTTTTAGGTTGTAGTTATTATAGGAATTATAGGACTATTTCTCTCGAAACCATTTGTATTTCATTAACCTTTGACTATTGGATGTTCTTATAGGCACTTTAGTATTGCCAGTGTAACAATATACAGTGCCTTGCGAAAGTATTCGGCCCCCTTGAACTTTGCGACCTTTTGCCACATTTCGGGCTTCAAACATAAAGATATAAAACTGTATTTTTTTGTGAAAAATCAACAAGTGGGACACAATCATGAAGTGGAACGACATTTATTGGATATTTCAAACTGTAACAAATCAAAAACTGAAAAATTGGGCGTGCAAAATTATTCAGCCCCCTTAAGTTAATACTTTGTAGCGCCACCTTTTGCTGCGATTACAGCTGTACGTCGCTTGGGGTATGTCTATCAGTTTTGCTCATCGAGACTGAAATTTTTTCCCATTCCTCCTTGCAAAACAGCTCGAGCTAAGTGAGGTTGGATGGAGAGCATTTGTGAACAGCAGTTTTCAGTTTTCCACAGATTCTCGATTGGATTCAGGTCTGGACTTTGACTTGGCCATTCTAACACCTGGATGTTTATTTTTGAACCATTCCATTGTAGATTTTGCTTTATGTTTTGGATCATTGTCTTGTTGGAAGACAAATCTCCGTCCCAGTCTCAGGTCTTTTGCAGACTCCATCAGGTTCTTCCAGAATGGTCCTGTATTTGGCTCCATCCATCTTCCCATCAATTTTAACCATCTTCCCTGTCCCTGCTGAAGACAAGCAAGCCCAAACCATGATGCTGCCACCACCATGTTTGACAGTGGGGATGGTGTGTTCAGGGTGATGCGCTGTGTTGCTTTTACGCCATACATAACGTTTTGCATTGTTGCCAAAAAGTTCAATTTTGGTTTCATCTGACCAGAGCACCTTCTTCCACATGTTTGGTGTGTCTCCCAGGTGGCTTGTGGCAAACTTTAAACAACACTTTTTATGGATATCTTTAAGAAATGGCTTTCTTCTTGCCACTCTTCCATAAAGGTCAGATTTGTGCAATATACGACTGATTGTTGTCCTATGGACAGAGTCTCCCACCTCAGCTGTAGATCTCTGCAGTTCATCCAGAGTATTCATGGGCCTCTTGGCTGCATCTCTGATCAGTCTTCTCCTTGTATGAGCTGAAAGTTTAGAGGGACGGCCAGGTCTTGGTAGATTTGCAGTGGTCTGATACTCCTTCCATTTCAATATTATCGCTTGCACAGTGCTCCTTGGGATGTTTAAAGCTTGGGAAATCTTTTTGTATCCAAATCCGGCTTTAAACTTCTTCACAACAGTATCTCGGACCTGCCTGGTGTGTTCCTTGTTCTTCATGATGCTCTCTGCGCTTTTAACGGAACTCTGAGACTATCACAGTGCAGGTGCATTTATACGGAGACTTGATTACACACAGGTGGATTGTATTTATCATCATTAGTCATTTAGGTCAACATTGGATCATTCAGAGATCCTCACTGAACTTCTGGAGAGAGTTTGCTGCACTGAAAGTAAAGGGGCTGAATAATTTTGCACGCCCAATTTTTCAGTTTTTGATTTGTTAAAAAAGTTTGAAATATCCAATAAATGTCGTTCCACTTCATGATTTTGTCCCACTTGTTGATTCTTCACAAAAAAATACAGTTTTCTATCTTTATGTTTGAAGCCTGAAATGTGGCAAAAGGTCGCAAAGTTCAAGGGGGCCGAAAACTTTCGCAAGGCACTGTAGCTTCCATCCCTCTCATCGCAGCTACCTGGGCTCGAACCAGGAACACATCAACAACAGCCACCCTCGAAGCAGCGTTACCCATGCAGAGCAAGGGGAACAACTACTCCAAGTCTTAAGAGCGAGTGACGTTTGAAACGCATTTAGGGCGCACCACACTAACTAACTAGCTAGCCATTACACATCGGTTACACCAGCCTAATCTCGGGAGTTGATGGGCTTGAAGTCATAAACAGCGCAATGCTTGGAGCACAGCAAAGAGCTGCTAGCAAAACGCACGAAAGTGCTGTTTGAATGAATACTTACGAGTCTGCTGGTGCCTACCATCGCTCAGTCAGACTGCTCTATCAAATCATAGACTTAATTATAACATAATAACACCCAGAAATACAAGCAGGGTCATTAATATGGTCAAATCCGGAAACTATTATTTCGAAAACAAAACGTGTATTCTTTCAGTGAAATACGGAACCGTTCCGTATTTTATCTAACGGGTGGCATCCATAAGTCTAAATATTGCTGTTACATTGCACAACCTTCATTGTCATGTCATAATTACGTAAAACTCTGGCAAATTAGTTCACAATGAGCCAGGCAGCCCAAACTGTTGCATATACCCTGACTCTGCGTGCAAGGAACACAAGAGAAGTGAGACAATTTCACCTAGTTAATATTGCCTGTTAACCTTTCTTTTAGCCAAATATGCAGGTTTAAAAATATATACTCCTGTGTATTGATTTTAAGAAAGGCTTCCCTGTTTATGGTTAGGTACACATTGGAGCAACGACAGTCCTTTTTCACGAATGCGCACCACATCGATTATATGCAACACAGGACACGCTGGATAAACTAGTAATATCAAAACATGTGTAGTTATAACTAGTGATTATGATTGATTGTTTTTTATAAGATAAGTTTAATGCTAGCTAGCAACTTCCCTTGGCTCTTACTGCATTCGCGTAACAGGCAGGCTCCTCGTGAGGCAGGTGGTTAGCGCGTTGGACTAGTTAACCGTAAGGTTGCAAGATTGAATCCCTGAGCTGACAAGGTAAAAATCTTTCATTCTGCCCCTGAACAAGGCAGTTAACCCACCGTTCCTAGGCCGTCATTGAAAATAAGAATGTGTTCTGAACTGACTTGCCTCGTTAAATAAAGTTGTAAAAAAAATGGTTTTTTAAAAATGTATATATATATATATATATATATATATATATAAAATATAATATACTTTAAAAAAGTATTTTTTAAAATATATACACACACACACTTTAAAAAAAATATATATATATACATATATATACACACACACTTTAAAAAAAAAATATATATATATATATATATATCAGACCAGAGAATCTTGTTTCTCATGGTCAGAGTCCTTTAGGTGCCTTTTGGCAAACTCCAAGCGGGCTGTCATGTGCTTTTTAATGAGGAGTGACTTCAGTCTGGCCACTCTACCATAAAGGTCTGACTGGTGGAGTGCTGCAGAGATGGTTGTCCTTCTGGAGCTGTCATAGTGACAATCGGGTTCTTGGACACCTCCCTGACCAAGGCTCTTCTCCCCCGATTGCTCATTTTGGCCGGGCAGCCAGCTCTAGGAAGAGTCTTTGAGATACCAAACTTCTTCCATTTAAGAATGATGGAGGTCACAGTGTTCCTTCAATGCTAAATACATTTTTTATTAGCTATCCCCAGATCTGTGCCGCGACACAATCCTGTCTCGGAGCTCTACGGACAATTCCTTAGACCTCATTACTTGTTTTTTGCTCTGACATGCATTATCAACTGTGGGCCCTTATATTAGACAGGTGTGTACTGTTCCAAATCATGTCCAATCAATTGAATTTACCACCGGTGGACTCCAATCAAGTTGTAGAAACATCAAGGATGGAAACAAGATGCTCAATTTCAAGTCTCATAGCAAAGGGTCTTAACACTTATTTTAATATATTTGCAAAATATCGTTATTATAGTGTGTAGATTGATGAGGGAAAAAAAGTGGAAAGGGGGTCTGAATACTTTCCGAATGCACCGTAAACTATACAAAAAGTGAACAAAAACATTGCCTAAATACAATCAGAGAAACCTTCTATCCTGACACTGCATAATGCTAGTCAAACACTACACGAACTGCAATAAATTGGGTGACTTCCAATGTTCACTCTAAGCGCACCTCTAGGACTGCCGCACAGAGAAGACCCAAGAGATTGAACTTCACGCTATTAGTTTGCACAATATAGATACGTTTTTTTTCTGTGATCGAATCAACATTATATCAGCCCCTTTTCGATGCAAAACAAAACCAAATGAACTTTGCAAGATTGAGTCTGATTTTGTTGTAGGCAGAGCACAACAGAGTAGAATTCTATTGGCGGGTACAGTGGTTCCTCCTTTAAAAGTTGCATCATACTGCGGCACACCCTGCATGCTGCTGCAACATTCTGTGGCACGTCATTTCATTCTCAGCCATTTCTTCTGTTACTGCAAGTTATTGCTAGTTTCACCACCAGAGGACATCTTTTAGAAGCACTTGGTTGTATTACGCATTGGCATTACCAGAGAATTTAAAACCTTTTTTGTAATGACATAGTATATGGGATTGATTAAGAAATTTGGCTTAATTAATTTGATTAATATTATGGTGTTTCCATTCATAGAAAAATTGTCCGTTTGTGAATTCAGACCATTTTGCACTCTGAGTGCACACAGGATATTTGGGGTGAGGAGTGGGATTGATTTGAGCATTCTGGCCTTACAACGGCAGTCAAGCACCCAAGCTTACGTTGTCTAGCTTCTTCCAGACACAAATGAGACCACTTTGAACATTTTACTCACCCTAGCAGAGCTGGAAAGGCAGTTGGTGTTAACCAGAGTGTTGGTGACTAAATGTGCTGCTGGAAACAATTTAATTACCATTTTTTTCTGACGTTTCCTGACACCGGCCATATTCAACGGCTGTTGAGTGCTCATAAAGTAATTATTCTGCGCTCTGGTACACTCAGAGGAGTGTTCTGAAATCTGTGTAGATAGTAGGCTGACATTTAACAACATTCTTTTCTGATAAAAACGAGTTCATTGCATCTGCCGTGGAGCCCGGTTCCATAATATGACCATATTTCCCCTTCCCAGCTGCTTGCCGTCATTTTGAAGTAATCGCGAAAAAACAGACCTTATTTTAGTGCGTTTCTCACCCTGCTAGCTCCTATTAGTTATTTTGAGCACCGTGGCACCAACTCGCCTTCTGAACTTTCTATTCCCAGCTTATTGTTCAACGTCACAATGACTGCTTCGCTATTGTAGGTAATATATATTTTTTTTTTCATGTCAGGTGTAACCGGTGTGAAATTGCTAGCTAGTTAGCGGGGTGCGCGCTAATAGCGTTTCAATCGGTGACGTCACTCGCTCTGAGAACTTGAAGTAGTTGTTCCCCTTGCTCTGCTAGGGCTGCGGCTTTTGTGGAGCAATGGGTAACGATGCTTCGAGAGTGGCTGTTTGTGTGTGCAGAGGGTCCCTGGTTTGAGCGAGTAGAGGGACTGGAGCTATAATGTTACACTGGCACTATTTTAAAATCAGGATAATCTCCTCTTTGTAATTATGTAAATCTGGGCAGCGAGCTCGTTTGTCATCGATCGCTAGACCAGAAAGTCTGAATTTTTTAAACTTTTTTATAGAATTCTTAGCATCACTACTATCAAAGCAGGCTCTGCGAACGTTAAATTCAATTAATTTGCTAGGGGGTCGCGCTAGTGTTCCAGTTTAGCCAGTTTAGTTCTTAAGACGTTTTTCAGCCTCGGATGAATTTTTACTCGTTCTATTGTCCAGCCTATAGATAGCCAGAGCAAATTTACAAAAGCACTCAAATATCCATTGAGAAAGCACAACGACTATACCATTTAGCTAAGCTAAGAATGACGAGAATAATCAAGTCAATAAACGTTGGGTAGTTAGATAGCGTCATCATTCTGCTCCCGAGTGGCTCGCTTGTGGGCGTGATGGCAGGATATTGTGGGCGTGATGGCAGGATATGGTAGCATCTTCGGTTGTGCGTCAAGAATTCTGCATATAGTAGCACGTTTGTATGAAGGTGTGGTTATTCATAGGCAAATTGTTATATGCTATGGAGGTAAATGTATTTTTGTAGAGAGCAAAACCTTTTTTATTTTCAATCAAAAATAATTGTTCTGAAAGCAACTTTTTTCCGACACAAAGTCAGTCAAAGCGGACACCTGCAAAGATGGCATCAATGGTATTGATGGATCCTAAAAATGGCATCTGCTGCTTTAGATTGAACGGTCATCTCAAGTTATTGTTTACATATCTATAAAAAAAACAAGCCGTTTTCTTTACTTTCAGAGAACGAGCTGACCAAGGGGTCGAAAATGTAGCTATTGCCAGATGTTCACTGTCCAAGGAACAGGCCGTGGAGGCTTGGCTGGCAAGTGTCCATAACCAGAGGTAGTTAAACTGTTATTTTTCTCCATCTCTGCCCATCTTGTTGTACATGGAACCTGTCTCACATGGATTTTAAAAATGACCTTAAGATGTCAGCTGCTAATTTTCAGATTTACACCACATAAACAGTCATTTTCACCAGACTATCTATTGCATGATTTTCCTGGGGGTTAGCCTTGCAATAACCAAGTGGTGAGACACATAGCCCTCTATATTTAATTGTTTCAGGTACACTCTGATAGGTGTCTGCGTCACATACAGTATCTTCTATTGACATTATCTTTATTGTTTGCCATCATGTGTCTGTTTTTCAGCATAAAGTACTCTGTAGCCACTTAGTGTGGACACCAGGTGAGACCTCTCTTCACTTCATCCCTCTGCCCCTTCTCCCAAAATCCTCTAGGTTATATCAGCTGTTTTACTGAAAGAAGTTAATTATCCAGGTGTTATAATTGCATCATTATAAAGCATTTATGATCATTTTAATATTTATAAATACAAGTTCAATCTGTACTTCAAACATAGGCTTCATTAATGCCATTCAGACTTGAAATTGATACAACAACTATAATAGCTGTGGTTCATTGATTGGTATGAATATTAGTTCAGAACTAATGTTTTAGGGTCCATACACAGATTGGCTACATACTGTAGCTAGCCACACATCCATAGGCATACAGTTATTTTTATCCTTCACTACACAATAAGCAAGTCAATTGTTAGCTAGCTGTGTTACTTCAGCTGCATTGCGGGGCAAGCTTATACAATTGTACATTCAATTTGCAGTAAATGCTTTAGCTAGCTAGATTCTTTACAGCCACTGTTTCACAAGACGACAGCCTGGTTTGCTGGTTCTCAGGAGTCCCTAAAACATTAAACACAAATTACAAATTAATTATCCTAACACTAGCAAGCTGGCTAATGTTAGCTAGTCAAATAACTTGCTAAATAGCAATTTGTGAATTAGCTTTATGACCCAAAAAAATATGCACAAACGTTTCTCTACATTAACTAGCATATTCCTCTCAATTGTACATGTTTTGCTTGACATTATAATAACTTACATCTGGTTCCACCGTAATGTTTTGTCAGCAATCTTTGTTGAAGAACGCCACAAGGCAAGTCTGGCTCGCGACAGAATTCATCATTGGAACCACTCGATATGATTGGTCATATAATAAAAACCTTGGGACCTAAATGCATAACGAGTGCGCCAACTCCCCCTTGTGGTGGTCTGGAGAATTGAAGCCGTGACGCTGGGTACCTCCAAGTCCCGCAGTGCAAAGCTTGCAACTTTTAAAGGAGGAACCACTGTAGCACTCTAGGGGTCTTTCAATCACCAGCGAGTGAATGAACGCGTTCTTCAGATCAGAGCCACACGTGAACATTTGTTATTATTTGATAGTTAAAGAGTTATTAGCCCAGTTATAGGTAAGTAAGTATAGGTCAGTAATGGGAAGCTACTGCTTCCAACAAGAGCACAAAACATGTAGGCTACATTTCAAGTGGTCTTTGAAAAGCCAGTCAGGTAAAAAGCTTATGCCTTAATTAAAGAGGCAGTGTTGTATTTTTAAGACAGGATTGAATATGCAAATAAGCCAATAGGCAGTGGGGAAGCCTACATTGTCTAATTCACTATATGGTAATAATAATTTATTGTATTTTGTAAAGCGATTTCTTGCATCATACAACAAGGTACAAAGCAATTTACAGTCACCCATTTGGCCCATGGTATTAGACAAGTTTTTTTTTTTTATCATTAATGTCAAGCCCTTCATAATGAAACATTTTTTTTTAAGTATACAAAGTAGGCCTGCATTGAACACCACATATAGGCTACTGTGGGCTATATCATAGAAATCAAAAGCTATTTCAAAGTTAAAAATTGTGTGTGATTTGCTCCATTGGTTTTGTTGGTAGACCTACATTATGCTCAAATAGCCACAATCACCTATTGGCTACTGTCTAAAACTGTAAGGGTACAGCCTCACGGCAAAATTCTCACAACATTCAAGTTTCCGCTCACAAGACCTACACTGCTCAGTGCCCCAAAAAATTACAGGTAACATTGATGACATCACAAATTTGCTTTGATGGAAATACCACAGTCAATCTCCCAATTACAAAATATTCTATACACAAAAGACAATCATGTCACAATCTTACCTGAATAAAAATACAATTTTTAACTTGCCTAGTTATATATATATATATATTCTTCCCCAGATGACACTACCGCTGAGCTGTTTCTTTCCCTGTCTCGTGTTGTGACAGACACGGATGGAGTTGTGATCCAGAGGGATGGCCATGGTGGAAAGAGGCGTGTGTGAGGGCCAGCCCAGCTCTTACCTTCCCTTAGCTCCCTGGGTAATTATGTGCTCCATTCTGTCATCCCCAGGAGACTCTTGGCTGAGTGAACACATCCCCCCTCCACAGTCCATCACGCCCAGCAGCCCCCCCGTCCCCGTCACAGCACGACCGGGCCCAGCCACTCCAGCCCACACTGACAAGGGGATCCCCTTGTCCCTCCGAATCCCCCCCGTACCCTCTGCTCTCGGTTCTTCTTACGGCTACTTTGCCTCCCCATTGTCACTCTACACGTCTCTCAGTCTCGTTCTCTCACTTGCTCGCTCCCTCACTCCACCCTCTGAGGACAAGTTCAAGTCAACAGCTCGTTCTATCAACGTTTCGCCATTTGTCAGACTGCCAAATGGGCCATTCAAAATCACTCACATTCTCTCAAATCTCATGAAGTAATTAAATACTCTGAAATCCGCCAATTAACACATTAAGATTAGGGCCTACCTGCTAATGCTTAAGGATTAATGCAGATGCTGATAAGCATAAGCCTTTACAAATACAGATGGAGTGTGTAAGCATGTCCTTCTTAAGTAATTCCATTAGTCTTGACAATTCGTGTTAATGTGACAGCGGTAAAATCCACAGATTATAATGACTATGGCTGGGCGATATGACGATATACATTGTGTGATCGATAGAAATAATCAAGAGTAAGAACCTTTTATTTGTTGAGTATAATTCAACATGTAATAAGAAATAGGCCTTTACATGAGGTCATTTTATATAAACTATTTATTCATTGAATTTACAGAAAATGTGCTATATCGTGATATGAAATCGGGACCTATCGGGACATGAGATTTTGGCCATATAGCCCTAAATGACTATTCTATAATTTTAACAGACACGCACGCACACTGTAGGCTATTATTGCTTTTAGTGTGACCGGATCAAAGCGGTCAAAAGAGGATATAAATATTCAAGTAGGCCAAAGACTTATTATTCAATTACCATTGAAGTCCTTGTCCATTGTGAGGCTACACTAAAATAGAGCAATACATGCCTCAAATTCCCTCCACTTAGGTGAAGCATATTCTTGCAGAGCAGAACATTTGTGAGTGTGCTAGTTCAGTCAGTCCTACTGCAAACCTCAGTTTAACACCATCACACTAAACTGACAAACACTCAAACATCTGGACTAGTCGACCGATTATGATTTTTCAATGCCGATACTGATTATTGGAGGACCAAAAAAGCCGATGCCGATTAATCGGCCGATTTAATTTATATATAAAAATATTTGTAATAATGACAATTACAACAATACTGAATTAACACTTATTTTAACTTAATATTATACATCAATAAAATAAATTTAGCCTCAAGTAGATAATGAAACATGTTCAATTTGGTTTAAATAATGCAAAAACAAAGTGTTGGAAAAGAACGTAAAAGTGCAATATGTGCTATGTAAGAAAGCTAACGTTTCAGTTCCTTGCTCAGAACATGAGAACATATGAAAGCTGGTGGTTCCTTTTAACATAAGTCTTCAATATTTCCAGGTAAGAAATTTTAGGTTGTAGTTGTAGTTATTATAGGACTATTTCCCTCTATACCATTTGTATTTCATTAACCTCTGACTATAGTATATACTACACACCTGCTTCTGCCTACCACCGCTCAGTCAGATACTTAGATACTTGTATGCTCAGTCAGATTATATGCAACACAGGACACTCTAGATAATATCTAGTAATATCAACCATGTGTAGTTAACTAGTGATTATGATTGATTGTTTTTTATAAGATAAGTTTAATGCTAGCTAGCAACTTACTTTGGCTTACTGCATTTGTGTAACAGGCTGTCAGTCTCCTTGTTGATTGCAACGAGAGAGAGGCAGGTCGTTATTGTGTTGACTAGTTAACTGTAAGGTTGCAAGATTGGATCCCCCGAGCTGATAAGGTGAAAATCTGTCTTTCTGCCCCTGAACGGGGCAGTTAACCCACCATTCCTAGGCCGTCATTGAAAATAAGAATGTGTTCTTAACAGACTTTCCGATTGTTATGAAAACGTGAAATCGGACCTAACTAATCGGCCATTCCGATTAATCGGTCGACCTCTAATCTGGACATCAAAATGTCGATGCTAAGCGTCAACAGGTTACAATCTGCATACCAAACAGTAGCTGAGTTAACGCAATTCTAATAATTTGGTTTGGAATATGAGAATCACCAGCGCGACGCACAGCAGTGAGCCAAAAATCCTACCTATGAACAAACATGTCTGGAACAAAGTGGCAAGCAACAATCAACAAGGAACGTCACGTCCCCCAAAACCACAGCCTGAGGCGTCACAACAACCAAAGAGCATTAGCACCTGATCCCAACCATTAATCAAGTCAAAAAGGCCCCGCCAGGACCTGGAGCAGCTCAAGGTGCAGCATACCAACACACAGCACAGCCATCAGGAAAACTGTACTGATCCAGCAGCAAGATGTCACAATCTAGCACTGATTGGTTTCATGTGCTGGCTACTTTCGAATACGATAGCTGATCACTGCTGTCAGGCGTATGCTGCTAACGCAAAGATATACCAGAAGAGGCACAAGAATGCTTCAAAAAAACGTACTCCAACTATTAACAGCAGAACTCAGGAGGTCAGGTCACAACACACACAGTGCTTTCTTGTTGGAGAACCAAAGTGAGTGCAGTGGCAGTGCACAGATTTAGCCTACTTGGGCATTGTGTGAGAGTTGGGCCTCCCCATGCATGCATTTGTATAATTCATGCTGCTGCTCTGTGCTTTTCACGAGAATGCCGCGTGTAGCTTGTTGTTGGTCAATCACAAATCATCAAAGCAACGTTAGGCTAGTCAAAGATCCTCCACGTGGGGCAAAAGTTAGGAGAAACACTACATGACCAAAAGTATGTGGAAACCTGCTCGTCAAACATCTCATTCCAAAATCATGGGCATTAATATGAAGTTGGTCCCCCTTTGTCACTATAACAGTCTCCACTCTTCTAGGAAGGCTTTCCACTAGATGTTGGAACATTGCTTCCATTCAGCTACAAGAGCATTAGTGAGGTCGGGCACTGATATTTGGCAATTAGGCCTGGCTCGCAGCTGGTGTTCCTATTCATACCATTTGATGGAGTTGAGGTCAGGGCTCTGTGCAGGCCAGTCAAGTTCTTCCACACCTACCTCGACAACCTATTTCTGTATGGACCTTGCTTTGTGGTGGTGGTGGGGGGGGATGCTGAAACAGGAATGGGCACTCCGCAAACTGTTACCAATGTTGAAAGTACAGAATAGTCTAGAATGTAATTGTATGCTGTAGCATTCTGATCCTCCATACTTTACAGTTGGCACTATGCATTGGGGCAGTTAGAGTTCTCCTGGCATTGGTCGAACTCAGATTTGTCCGCCGGACTGCCAAATGGTGAAGCGTGATTCATCACACCAGGGAACACGTTTCCATTGCTCCAGATTCCAATGGCGGCTAGCTTTACACCACTTCAGCCGACACTTGGCATTGCACATTGTGATCTTAGGCTTGTCGCGGCTGAGAATTTTGTCGTGCTACGCGCTTCTGCACTTGGCGGTCCTGTTCTGTGAACTTGGTTGGCCTACAACTTCGCGGCTTAGCAGTTGTTGCTCCTAGACATTTCCACTTCACAATAACAGCAGTTACGGTGACCGGGGCTAATTTAGCAGGGCAGAATTGTTACGAACTGACTTGTTAGAAAGGTGGCATCCTATGATAGTCCCACGTTGAAAGTCACTCAATTCTTCAGTGAGATCATTCTACTGCCAATGTTTGTCTATGGAGATTGCATGGCTGGGTGCTCGATTTTATACACCTGTCAGCAATGGGTGTGGCTGAAATAGCCAAATCCACTAATATGAAGGAGTGTCCACCTACTTTTGTATATACATCTATCTAATAAATTGAGGAAGATGGAATTAAAATGTCAGCTGCTACTTTATATTCTGAATGGAGTTGTATGTAACTGTGTAAGATAAAGCGTAGCAGATGTTGTCCTGGGGGACAGCCCGTCGGGAAGTCCAAGATCCAGTTTCAGAGGAAGGGGTTCAGGGTCCTGAGCATAGTGATGAGTTTGGAGGGCACCAAGGTGTTGAACGCTGAGCTGTAGTCAATGAACAGTATTCTCACATAGGTTTTTCTCTTGTCCAGATGGGAGAGGGAAGTGTGGAGTGCAATAGAGATTGTGTCATCCGAGTATCTGTTGAGGCAGTATGCAAAAAGGAGTGGGTCCAAGGTGTCTGAGATGATGGTGTTGACGTGAGCCATGATCAACCTTTCAAACGACTTCATGGCTACAGATCTGAGTGATAAGGGGTGGTAGTGATTTAGACAGGTTATCTGGGCATTCTTGGGCACAGGGACTATGGTGGTCTGCTTGAAACATGTAGGTATCAGGGAGACAGACGGGGTCAGGGAGAGGTTGAAAATGTCTGAAGACACTTGGCAGCTGGTCAGCGCATTCTCTGAGCACGCATCCTGGTAATCAGTCTGTCCCCACGACCTTGTGAATGTTAACCTTGACTAGGGAGAGCGAGATCACAGTCATCTGCAACAGCTGGTGATCTCATGCATGATCCAGTGTTGCTTGCTGCAAAGCAAGCATAAAAGGCATTTAATGTTTGCTTGTAAGCAAGAATCAGGAGGATAGAGTTATGGTCAGATTTGCCAAAGGGAGGGCGAGCCTTTCACGCTGATCCCTCAGTTGGTAGAGCATGGCGCTTGCAACGCCAGGGTTGTGGGTTCAATTCCCACAGGGGACCAGTACGAGAAAAGTATGAAAATGTATGCACTCACTACTGTAAGTCGCTCCGGATAAGAGCGTCTGCTAAATTATGCAAATGTTAAAATGTTGTGAAACGGATCAGTTTCCCTGCAATAACATCACCGGACATGAGAAGTGCCGGTTCTGGATGTACATTTACTTGTTTGCTTATGGCCCTACACAGCTCGTCGAGTGTGGTCTCAGTGCCAGCATTGGTCTGTGGCGGTAAATATACAGCTACAAAAAAATATAGCTAAATAGGTAAATAGTTTTGTCTGCAGCTTGTCATAAGGTATTCTAAATCAGGCAAGCAAAAACGTCATACTTCCTTAAAGGGTAGAAAACACGCAACACAGGGTAGTCAAAGACTTAGTAACTTAGATGTAGTCATGATCTGGTCACCTATATGTGCAAAAAGTTGTTACATATTCAATATTTATTAACTTATTTCTGGATATCTTCTAAACTACCCACAATGCACTATTTCTCAACATCAAGTGGAGGATCTGCTTTGTGCTACTGAGCAGCTAGCTCAAGCAGGCCAACGTTAGCCACTAGCGATGACAGCATGTAATTACATTTCAAACCAAGTGTTGGTAGCGGTGAGCTACAATCCACCAAACGCAGGAAGTGTGATGTAAACAAGAAGTTGTTGGGCACGTGCGGTCATGAAGCATGATCTTCACAGACTTTGTGGCTGTGTTATCTATTTGGAACCCGTTAGCATGGCAGGCCCTGGTGCCTTCTTCCTGTGGACTCAAATCGATATAGAAAATCAAATTTTGTAGTACCTCGTCTGTTCTCCTTTTTGTTTTGTCAACTTTTCAGCATATTCCCTGTTTAGTATGCTATAGGAGTTGTGTAACTTTTCCAGCTTGGCTTAGTGCTAGCACGATAGCTGACGGATATCTGGAATCTATCCATTTGGGATTTCCCTGAGACTCTCCATCAGCCAGTGAAGCACCCACCTCCTCCTGGCTTTGGTAGCCAACTCAGATCCAAAAATAATTATGCATTTCCAAAACTTTGGTTTACTTTAATGTAGCTGTAAGCTAGGTGTTGATAGCAACTGGCTGACTCGTGTAGTGCTAACATAACATTAGCAGGCAAGTAGGGCTAACATTAGCAGGCTAGTTGGCTATCAACCTTGCAAGTTGGTTTGTAACAATAAATTAATTTAGTAATTGCTTGTAAGTTGCCTGACAATTACACTGAAACCAGTATTCATGACCACAAACGATTGTTTAATTTTAAGTTATTTCTGTTGGAGTTTACATTATAGAAGACAGGCCGGCTTGCCGGGTCCTCCATATAACATCACCTTACGGAATAATATTTTCCGACATTACTTCGGCATTCTGATCAGTTTTATGTAATAACTCAAACAATAGAAACGTGAGGTGCGACTTTGCATTAAGACTTGAGGTGTATACTAATGCAAATACATATGCTATGTTTATGCTACCTACCCTTTAACAAAGATCATGCATCAGCTGTTAAAGATACACACCCCTCCTCTCTTCGTCTTACCCGAGGCTGCCGAGCGGTCTTGACGATGCAATGAAAAAACAGCTAAATTTGTTAGCCATGTCCTTGTTCAGCCACGACTTTGATAAACATAGAATATTACATTTCTTTAGGTCCCATTGATAGAATACTATCGAACAGAGCTCGTCCAGTTTGTTCTCTAGTGGCTGTACGTTTGGCAATAGAACGTAGGGTATAGTAGTCTCATCAAAGTAGTCTCGTCTGGATGCCAGCTCATCTGCCTCACTTGCTTCTTCTTTCAAATCACAGAGATTAGGGCCTGGTCAGGAGTAGGGTTGAGTGGTATCCTGGTTTTCATATCATCATACCATCCATCATTCTCTCACCCCATGTGTACTAAACTGGTAATAATGTGACAGTCAAAATAAAAATGCCCAAAACCCAATTGGGGGTCTATTACCAGAATGCTAACAAAATTAGCACAAGTAATAGCAAATTTCCATGGAGCCTGCTAGCTAAATGTGATAAATTGCAAAGACAGGCAATCCAGCTCACAAAGTTTTACATATATAGGTAGGAGATACCGAATGTCATTTTTGGTGAGTTTAGACATTTACAAGCGAATGTGAACGAGAGAAAGTTGAAGAAAGTCTTCTACACCAAAGATTTTATAACTAACCCCATCTGTGTCAACACACTGTGTCTGTGTGGAGTCTGCTCTGCTTGGAGAAGAGGGGGGCGGAGCAGGTGGGCCGAGAACAGAGAGGAGAAAAAAATGAAGGAAATCAACATAGCAATGGCAGCTGTACAGATAACTCATGCAAAAGGCTTTGACTTCTCCAACATGGCAGAAAGCTAAAACAATATGATGCCCCGTCACCTTATTAATTCAGCCACATACTTAGATTAGGCCTGGTTCGCAGTTGACGGTCCAATTCATACCAAAAGTGTTTGATGGGGTTGAGGTCAAGGCCCTGTGCAGGCCAGTCAGGTTCTTCCACACCGATCTCAACAAACCATTTCTTTATATATATGGACCTCGCTTTGTGCACAGCGAGCATTGTCATGCTGAAACAAAACTGTTGCCACAAAGTTGGAAACACAGAATTGTCTAGAATGTAATTGTATGCTGTTGCGTTAAGATTTCCCTTCACTGGAACTAAGGTGCCTAGCCAAACCATGAAAAACAGCCCAAGATCATTATTCCTCCTCCACCAAACTTTACAGTTGGCACAATGCATTGGGTCAGGTAGTGTTCTCCTGATATCCAACAAACCCAGATTCATACACCAGACAGTGAAGTGAGATTAATCACTCCAGAGAACGCTTCCACCGCTCCAGAGTCCAAAGGTGGCGAGCTTTACACACCACTCCAGCCGACGCTTGGTCTTGCGCATGGTGATCTTAGGCTTGTGCGCGGCTGCTCGGCCATGGAAACCCATTTCATGAAGCTCCCTAAGAACAGTTCTTGTGCTGACGTTGCTTCCAGAGGCAGTTTGGAACGGAGTGTTTCAACCGAGTACAGGCGATTTTTACGCACTACGCACTTCAGCACTCACTGGTCCCGTTCTGTGAGCTTGTGGCCTACCACTTTGCAGCTGAGCTGTTGTTGCTCCTAAACGTTTCCACTTACAGCAATAACAGCAATTACAGTTGACACGGGCATCTCTAGTAGCGAAGAAATTTGACGAACTGGCTTGTTGGACATGTGGCATCCTATGACGGTGCCACGTTGAAAGTCACTGAGCTCTTCAGTAAGGCCAATCTACTGCCAATGTTTGTCTATGAAGATTGCATGGCTGTCTTCATATGGTCACATGCCACAAGGCAACTTTGAATCCAAAAACTGTCAATAGGCTGATGTTCTGGGCACAGAACTTGTGAAGAGGGAGGCAGTGAATTGTTACATGTTGAACTGAGAAACAGACTGTCTGGTGAATGCTTGAAGAAGTTAGTTTGAAAAGGTTTACAACTTGAATTCATAATGTCCAGTATTATGCTGAAAAAACAGACTGCACTTCTTATATTTGGCAGGAAAAAGCTTAAAAAATAAGTTAATTTTCTTTACATCCTGAATACTTTAAATATATATATTTTTTTATTGTACTGCATATATATTTAACTCATACCTTTGCATATGTTTCGTGTTTGCACAGGTTTACCATAGAAGTAAAAAAAATAATAAAGTGCAATGCTTTCTGTTTCTATAGGGTTAAAAAGCAATATTCTCATGTATTAACTTTGAAGGGCTCATAAAATGTTTGTTTTATTAAAGTACAGTATATTGTGATCTATCGTTATCGTCCAGAAAGTGGAAAATATTGTGAAATAAACTTTAGTTCATATCGCCCACCCCTACCAAAAACATACACTGTTAAAGTGTGAATGATTTGGCTGAGAGCATACTGCATCAAACAGAGAGAAAATATGCCTCATTAGTACTCATTACAATAAGAGCCAGGCTTTCAACAAGCAAACAACTGCATCAAAGGTTAACAATTCAGATCAAATGGGAATGTGACAACCCACTTCAATGATGTCATGCGATTCCATTTACCAAATAGAGGCAATTGGGCTGTTGCCAAAAGCTCCATGGTAAGGGGCTTGGACATACTTGGCATGACATCCCCTCATTAACATAAAGCATGCTAACTAACCCCCACGGTGACGTACCAGTATCTGTTAACTTGCCCGGGCCGGACCAAATCTGAACCAATCAGACGTAGATGTTTCACAAGTTTGGACAGCACAGTAGAGAACAGTATAATGTACAATATTCTACATAGGCTATCTACTTTGCTGCACTGTATATATATATATATATATGCCATTTAGCAGACGCTTTTATCCAAAGCGACTTACAGTCATGTGTGCATACATTCTACGCACTGTGATGTCCAAAATTGTGAAACATGGACGCCCATGATTGGTTCCGATTTGGTCTGGTACGGACCAACCAAATGTGGTTTTTGTGACACAGGAGGTTGGTGGCACCTTAATTGGGGAAAACAATGACTGGAGCGGAATGGTATCAAATACATGGCTTCCAGGTGTTTGATGCCATTCTATTGGCTCTGTTCCGGCCATTATTATGTGCGGTTCTCACCTCAGCAGCCTCCTGTGCCTTGGGAGCAGAGCTCATTACAACAATAGCCAGTGTGTAGAATAATACCCAAATACGCAAAAGAAGGATATTACATATTTGTACCTATTCAGGATACATCACCATGAAGAGAATGATATTCATTATAATGCATTTCTGTATAGTACAGATAAGGGACCTATGATGTAATTCCGTTGCCGTCATTTCGTTACCAGATGTAAATTCACCTCCTATAGTTAATAACCAAAATATTTTTTCAAACTCAAGGTATCACATCATAAAATCTGAGTGAGATTCTACCATAATTCTGTTACCAAACTTTGCATCTACACAGTTCTTCCAGTAAATGTGTTATGACATTCTCTGTGTAACTTGATCAAGTAGGTCTTGTGCTTAGAGTTGTATGGTTTAAACTTTGAAATCAATGTTTTTTGCTTGGCATACATTTTAAAACAAAAAACCTGAGTCAAAGCATAACTCCGTTAATGTGGAATTGCCCAGTACACAACACACATTTCGAATAGCAGTAAAACGGTCAGTGTTTTCCCAGTGGCAGACCAAAGGTGTCAGCAGAACACTCATTCTAAAACCACAGCTGGAAAGGTTAGAGCATGGAGGGACTCTTCTGCAGGCTCACAAATGACTCATCTATCTCTAGATTTCATTAGGCAGCTGATGATAAGTGCCTGTAAACTCACACTGACAACTGATCAGCAGTACCAAGAACTCAGGCTGGAGTGATAAACATGAAATTTAAAGGGAATCACGTAAAAAAATTCAGAATGCATATCGTGATGATGTCATCTTAGTTTCCCATTGCAGTGACAGCCCAGAAATAGGTTTCTAATGTGGGGGGGTCATTTCTCCCACTCTGCTGAGAAGTATTTATGCTCCACTCATACAGGAGTAATAAAGGCCTAGTGCACTAATTTGGTGGTTGAGAGGGAATAATCCCATTTATTTGTATATATGTTTTTTCTTTCTTTCAGGGGGTGCTGCAGCACCTCAGCACACCTAGCTACTTCCCACAGCTATGCCAACTACTGATGTTTAATCCTACAGGTAGCCTAAGTGATATATTCTAACAGATGTTTCAAGCTACAGATGTCTTGTTTCAATCTGGTGATACTAATGTCAAATTCAGAGATTCACTTGGGAGATGCTTTATTCTAGCAGCTCCATACAGCTATTATGAAGAAGTAAGGTCCCTCACTCCCACCCCATCCCCCTCTCTGGCTACCAACAGCACACCTAGACGACTCAATTCACTCACTATCCATACAATAATGAAATGCATGGCCACACAATGCAACATGCCTACGTCAATCAATAAATCAAAGTATTACTACGGAAATTGGAACACGATTAATGTTGATTTCAATCAATTGCGATGTTTTACTGCAAGAGTAAAACAACACCCGTTCAGACATACCTTGTGGATGTGCCCTTCCTCACATCGCATATGCTGCATTTGAAAGCCTCTGCACTGTTCTTGAAGGTGCAGACGCTACAGTCCCAATATCCGTCGTCAGCACTTGGTTTAGCTTGTCTTTTTGGCCTTAGAAATATAAAAATGTAAAGTCAAGTTAGTTTATTAGATATAATTAATTTGATAATGACTGTTGTTGGTGCTGACGACATGCAATACCCCTAAATTAAAAATCGGCTAACTTAAACCAATACAGAAGAAACAAATCGCTGTCAGGTTATCCATTCGAATCCCGAATATTCTACGCAGCGCGAGTTTCTCGATTAGATCAGTCACTAGCTCAAATCAAGGTCCTTGCTATCTTGGATCCTTGGGACGTCCCTATCCCATTGAAGTTCACGTTTAAAATTGTTATGGTAAGGGTTGTTATGGTTGGGGTAGGAGTTAAGATTTGGATAGGGATGACCCAATGATTCTGGATAGCACTAACCCTAGAATCAAGCGACCTAGCTCGAATTTCGGTTAGCTAGCTAGCTAACGTTACAACATTCGATTGTATCGCGGCTTAGCCTAATGTCTGTTCGGGGCTAAGCATGTTAACTAGCAAAACGAATGTCAAATAATGTCCATTCGACATTGATCTTCGAACGACTTCTGTTGACATTGAATATCATTTTCTAGAATGGCAGGCATATCCAAAGAAAAATTCCCTTTGTCTGAGAGTGACTGGTAGAGAGTCGGGAGCGAGAAGCCGCCATAGTGCCTGTGCACTATTCTAGCTCTGGCATACAAACTGAAAAAAGGGAGAAACACTCCTTGAGAAATCATCCGAATATCAACCGCAAACGACATGGAATTATCGCAAAACAAGTCTAAATCGACACAAAACCGACTGGGGTATACGGTTAAATACCTGGTAGGGCTTTTCTTGTCGCCCATGGTGAAGAACTGTCTTCCAAAAGAAGAAAAGGTCTTCAGTAATAATCAGTAATTGTTGTAGGTTCTGCGCGGAGGATCCAGATAGAACCGCTGCTAAAGCTGGCAGTTAAGCTCGCATTCAGCGGCAGGGCGACTGCACACCGCGTGACTCCAAGACGCCCAATCACCGCATGCCTCGGTTTAAAAGTCTGGTTGGAAATAAGAGAAATAGGTAGCTCGCTATATATTTCCCCGAAATATTATGTATCGAAATGAAATGATGCGGTTTATAGTCGAAATTTAGGAATAAGAGTGCCAGCCCAATGTATGTTCACAGGTTTCGTGAGTGTCATACTGTGCAGTACCACAGCACGAGCTGGTGTCATTCATTGCATTTTATCCCTACACACATTGAAGATGTAGCTGGTGGAGTTCATCTTGGGACACAGGTGCATAGAAAGTTATTTCCCATCATCCCTTTTCAATCGTGACAGGTGTAAGAGTCAAAATGTCTAGGACTACTAATAAACCAAATGCAAAAATGTATGTTGAGTGCTATCAGAGCAGTCCAGTCAATGTAGCCTGTAGGGCTTTTGTCCCTATCATACCTGTCCGTGAGATTAGCCTACTGTCTTTGCATTAAGACGGACATGTTTCAGTTGTTTCATCTTCTGTGGTTGTAGTGTGCCCACACTGCCTAACATTTGAAAGGACTAAAGGAAATGGGGATTGCCTTATGTTTCAAATAAGACGTGGAAGAAAGGATTTACCTCAGACACTAAACATTCACCTTGAATGATCATTTGTATTTAGATTACAAATGTTCACCTTACTCATCATTTCCAAAATTCCAGACATCCTGGAGGACCCCCATGAAGGCCTCCCTCCCTCCTGCACAGGACAAGACTCTCTGTGGAGGAGATGAAGAATGAATCATATAGCCTCATTAGCCACTTGCCATGGCTCCTGGTCCTATATGTATGCACGAATGACTAAATCGCTTTGGATAAAAGTGTCTGCTAAATAGCATATATTATTGTGAATCTCTCCCTTCTTCTATCCACCAAGTGGAGAGGAGAAGATACGATCCCTTCTGCTGTGTCACTGTCATTCTTATCACACCGGCTCTGCCCTCTACCCAGTGATTATACACTCTTAGAAAAAAGGGTTCAAAAAGGGTTCTACCTGGAACCAAAAAGGGTTCTTCAAAGGTTGTCCTATATGGGGACAGACGAATAACCATTTTAGGTTCTAGATATCTGCTTAGCTCATAGCATGCTGCTCTAGAGGCTCATCTGCACATCATGATATGAATAAACTGAATTCAATCATAACACCATTACGCATTGCCTGGCTCATTCTGTAATTAATTCAAGGGAAAATTGGGCATTTTTTTATGTTACAGTAATAAGGGAGACATTATAAGAAAAGCAACAAGTGAAAAGAGAATTGGGGGAGGGGACAGAGACGAGAAATGATACCATGCATTCGGCAATTCAAGAGTGTGACTGAAACAGCTCTACCCACATCAGAGTTCCTTCCTTTACTGAATCTTGTTATTGCTCAGAAAAATAATCTGTGATTGGCATGTTGCCAAGCTGTCAACAACCAAAAGTGCACGGTAGCTCTGACATACATTTCCTCTGACTGAATCTCTTTGGAAAAATACACATGGTGCTGAAGTTCTGGTATGATCAGTAAAATGTGTTTAACTCTGAGTGTAGTATGATGAGAGATTATACGTAGGGATTACAGTTGGCTCAATTACATACAGTTGAAGCCTGAAGTTTACATACACCTTAGCCAAATACATTTAAACTCAGTTTTTCACAATTCCTGACATTTAATCCTAGTAGAAATTCCCTTTCTTAGGTCAGTGAGGATCACCACTTTATTTTAAGAATGTGAAATGTCAGAATAATAGTAGAGAGAATGATTTATTTCAGCTTTTATTTATTTCATCACATTCCCAGTGGGTCAGAAGTTTACATACACTCAATTAGTATTTGGTAGCATTGCCTTTAAATTGTTTAACTTGGGTCAAATGTTTCGGGTAGCATTCCACAAGCTTCCCACAATAAGTTGGGTGAATTTTGGCCCATTCCTCCTCACAGAGCAGGTGTAACTGAGTCAGGTTTGTAGGCCTCCTTGCTCGCACATGCTTTTTCAGTTCTGCCCACACATTTTCTATAGGATTGAGGTCAGAGCATTGTGATGGCCACTCCAATACCTTGACTTTGTTGTCCTTAAGACATTTTGCCACAACTTTGGAAGTATGCTTGGGGTCATTGTCCATTTGGAAGACCCATTTGCGACCAAGCTTTAACTTCCTGGCTGATGTCTTGAGATGTTGCTTCAATATATCCTCATAATTTTCCTCCCTCATGATGCCATCTATTTTGTGAAGTGCATCAGTCACTCCTGCAGCAAAGCACCCCCACAACATGATGCTGCCATCCCCGTGCTTTACGGTTGGGATGGTGTTCTTCGGCTTGCAAGCATCCCCCTTTTTCCTCCAAACATAATGATGGTCATTATGGGCAAACAGTTCTATTTTTGTTACATCAGACCAGAGGACATTTAAAAAGTACGATCTTTGTCCCCATGTGCAGTTGCAAACCGTAGTCTGGCTATTTTTGTGGCAGTTTTGGAGCAGTGGCTTCTTCCTTTCTGAGCGGCCTTTCAGGTTATGTTGATATAGGACTTGATTTACTGTGGATATAGATACTTTTGTGCCTGTTTCTTCCAGCATAGTCACAAGGTCCTTTGCTGTTGTTCTGGGATTGATTTGCACTTTTCGCACCAAAGAACACGTCTCTTTCCTGAGCGGTATGACGGATGCGTGGTCCCATGGTCCCACTTGCATACTATTGTTTGTACAGATGAACGTGGTACCTTCAGGCGTTTGGAAATTGTTCCCAAGGATGAACCAGACTTGTGGAGGTCTACAATTATTTTTCTGAGGTCTTGGCTGATTTCTTTTGATTTTCCCATGATGTCAAGCAAAGAGGCACTGAGTTTGAAGGGAGGCCTTGAAATACATCCACAGGTACACCTCCAATTGACTCAAATTATGTCAATTAGCCTATCAGAAGCTTCTAAAGCCATGACATAATTTTCTGGAATGTTCCAAGCTGTCACAGTCAACTTAATGTATGTAAACTTCTGACCCACTAGAATTGTGATACAGTGAATTCTACGTGAAATAATCTGTCTGTAAACAATTGTTGGAAAAAGGACTTGTGTCATGCACAAAGTAGATGTCCTAACCGACTTGCCAAAATGATAGTTTGTTGACAAGTAACTTGTGGAGTGGTTGAAAAATGAGTTTTAATGACTCCAAGTGTATGTAAACTTCCGACTTCAACTGTATAAAGCAGGTGTTCTGCCTTAAGCACTCACTTATATTAAATTATATTAACTGAGAATATAGCACTTCAGTAACTGTGTCTTTTGTGTCTTATATGGTAATTAAGATCATTATTGGCCAATAATGTTTTTTAAATACAATGTGAAATCAGGTTTCTGCATGTGGACAGGTTGTTTGTTCCAGAGAGATGGTAATCTAAAGGAAAAAGCCGTTTATTTTTGTCTATTTATGGAAAAAGACAGCATCGCGTAGCGGAAACGTGTTGCACTTCACACAATTCCTTTCCTGCGCACTTGTTATTGGAAAACATTAATTGGACTGAAAAACAGTGGAGTGGAAGAGATGAAGAGAGAAGGGCAGGTTAAGGATGAGCCAGGGAGAAGAGAGGTCGTGGAGCAGACATGGGAAAATAGGCTGTTAAGAGACAGGTAGGATAGCAGACGAGGACACATACTCCTGATACTGAAATCACACAGGAGAGGAAAGAAGCTCATGATTAATCGAGGTCTCTCACAAAGTTCCCTGGTGACATTCCAGGATTCACAAAAAAGAAGGAAAGAAACTCAACACTTCCTCTCTGCCACTGCTTGCAATACACCCAAGATCCTTTTGCTCCCAATTAGTCCATCATGGTACTTGTCCCTCATCTTACTTGCCTAATTAACTACACAATTATTAATCCTCATCAAAACATCATCATTATCATCTAATTATGAAGGACAAGTCAGGATGCATTTGGTCATAAAATTGAGGTTTACCATGCAGGCAATTAGACCCTCTTTGTTTTGACTGTTTGACAACTGGTAGGTATTTACTCTACTTCACCTTCCACCCTGTGATTACACCCAATGGTGTGTTTAACTCCAGTGTTGTTTACTGTCTGTGGGCATCTTTGCGGGCAGTGAAGAAAATACCTCTGTAGCTGCCACACAAAATGGGAATGGAAATGGAGCAGAGGGTATACTGTAGAATAGATAACCTACATCACACACACACACACTTCCTGCACTGAGCATTAAATTGTAGTGGCCTCACTGTGTGGGTGTGGGGGAATTGTAGTCTGGTCAGGCCCCTCAGGAGTTGAGGATTGTGTGGGTTGTGTTTAAGTGTCCAGGGAGGGGGTTAGGGGGTGGTGGCTGAGGACAGTTTCCCTCTCCAGCAGAGGAATGTCTCCATACGTGTTCCTGTTTGGAGAGGCAGCTCACAGCCCAAGATGTTGGCAGGAAACCACATGCTGCTTACACTACGCCGATAAGGAGGAGCAAGGGGAGGCTTTGCCAAACCTTCAGGAAGGTAGATTATCCCACGACATGCTGGCAGCGGTTCAGTCTTTGTGCATCTGCGAGTGTGTGTGTACACTAAGTGTATGTGTGTGTGTGTGTGTGTGTGTGTGTGTGTGTGTGTGTGTGTGTGTGTGTGTGTGTGTGTGTGTGTGTGTGTGTGTGTGTGTGTGTGTGTGTGTGTGTGTGTGTGTGTGTGTGTGTGTGTGTGTGTGTGTGTGTGTGTGAGAGAAAAAGGCTTCTTCAGTACACTCAACAGTAGAGAGTTTCAGTGAATTCAGGGCAGACTCCACGAAAGGCAGAAGAACAACAGGCCTGCAAGCTAAGAATGTGCAGCACAGAGGCACGGCCCAATCTCCCGGTTTGTTAACCCAGGAACACAACTGGGAATAAAGAATAAGACAATGATACATCACTTGTCAATTACCTCCCTGATGATAAAGAATGAGATAGTGATTTCATTTGTGTGTAGTTTGTGTTTCCCAAATTCCCTTATATCAGAGCGATTCAATATTACATCTACTTCATTATCTTAAACTGAGCTTAGTAACATGCATTTTACGTGACACATTCAATTGAAATACTTGTAATGAGGAGTCACGGCACATATTGGTAACATAGCGGTAATAACAGTTATGACAAGGTTACATCCCCGATCTGATTCCATTAAATCATTTGAGACATAATTTGAGACTACATCATTATTTAGTTTAAGTAATATCTCCCACAAACTGCAATTGACCATCAGTGTAAAATACTAAGATTCCAGCCAGTTTTCACTATAGTATTCAATTGCATTCTCACAAATATGTGAGACATGAGCCTAGAGGGACACATATTTTAGACAGAATAGTCAACCACAGTCAAATGTCAATGTTAAAATATTGTCTATGTATCTCAGTTGTATGTGCGTCAGCTCATCCCTGGCTAAGCAGTGGGAGAGAGATTGGAAAGGTTTTCTGGATGTTCTTATATAGTAATTCCCACAAATTCACACAATCCACTGGATTATAAATCAGTGGCCCTATGAAGAGCTTGCAGCCAAGTATTCATAGTGTTTATGGTGTTTAGACTAAATCCAGCTGTTTGGTCACACACAACGCTGCAGAGCTTCTGTCAATTTGGCAAATTAGTGCATTGACAGACGGAGCACCATCCAACCAGCAATCAATACATACTTTATCATCCTGTTAAATGTTTGTTCAAGCCCTGACACAGTAACCCACGGTGGAATGGCTGTCTTCCTCCTCCTCCTCCGATGAGTAGTAGGGATCGGAGGACCAATGCGCAGCGTGGTACGTGTTCATGCTCTTTATTAAAACAAGTGAACAATGAAACAAAACAATAAACGACACGTGAAATAACCAACCGAAACAGTTCCGTGTGGAACACACAGACACAGAAAATAAACACCCACCAAACACAAGTGGGAAAAGGCTACCTAAGTATGATTCTCAATCAGAGACAACTAACGACACCTGCCTCTGATTGAGAACCATACCAGGCCAAACACATAAACACAACATAGAAAACAGAACATAGACAACCCACCCAACTCACACCCTGACCATACTAAAACAAAGACAAATCAAAGGAACTAAGGTCAGAACGTGACACACGGACAATTCCCTCCCTGGGCTCTCATGGCTATTATATTGCTCCTCTTCTCAACCAACCAACTCTCTCTCTCTTTTCTTAAATGAAAATCTAACCCTTTCTCACAAAGTGCTAAGGGATGTGCCTCCCTCAAGTAGGACAACCAAATCGAGACATCCATCACTTTGTGTCAGGGTGGAGTAAATGACCTTGATGGTTTCTTCACACTTAATTGCAGATACCCTTGGGCTCCAATATGAAGAGATTTAAGCAGCGACCAGCCTTCCGTGGCCAGCCTTCACATTAGATTTCTATGACTTCTCCTTCACCCAAATCCAAACAGCTGATGTTCTGAAAGAGCTGCAAAATCTGGATCCCGACAAATCACCTGGGATAGGTCATCTGGACCCTCTCTTTCTAAAATTATCCGCCTAAATTGTTGCAACCCCTATTACTAGCCTATTCAACCTCTCTTTCGTACCGTCTGAGATCCCCAAAGGTTGGAAAGCTGTTGCGGTCATCCCCCTCTTCAAAGGGGGAGACACTCTAGAACCAAACTGTTATAGACCTATATCCATACTGCCCTGCCTTTCTAAATCTTTGAAAGCCAAGTTAATAACCAGATCCCGACCACTGTGCAGACGTCTTCATCGACCCGGCCAAGGCTTTCGGCTCTGTCAATCACTGTATTCTTATCAGCAGACTCAATAGCCTTGGCTTCTAAAATGACTGCCTCACCTGGTTCACCAACTACTTCTCAGATAGAGTTCAGTGTGTCAAATCGGAGGGCCTGTTGTCTGAACCTCAATTCACGGGACGACTCTTTTCTCTGTACATATCAATGATGTCGCTCTTGCTGCTGGTGATTCTCTGATCCACGCAGACAACACCATTCTGTATACATCTGGCCCTTCTTTGGACACTGTGCTAACAAACCTCCAAACGAGCTTTAACACCATACAACTCTCCTGCCGTGGCCTCCAAACGCTTTTAAATGCTAGTAAAACTAAGTGCATGCTCTTCAACCGATTGCTGGCCGCACCCTCCCTCCCAACTAGTATCACTACTCTGGATGGTTCTGACCTAGAATATGTGGACAACTACAAATACCTAGGTGTCTGGTTAGACTGTAAACTCTCCTTCCAGACTCACATTAAGCATCTCCAATCCAAAATTAAATCTAGAATCGGCTTCCTATTTCGCAACAAAGTCTCCTTCACTCATGCCGCCAAACATACCCTCGTAAAACTGACTATCGTACCAAAACTTGACTTTACTTTACAAAATAGCCCCCAAAACTCTACTCAGCAAACCCTGTAGTCTATCACAGTGCCATCCATTTTATCAACAAAGTCCCATATACTACCCACACTGCGACCTCTATGCTCTCGTTAGCTGGCCCTCACTACATATCCGTTGCCAAACCCACTGGCTCCAGGTCATCTATAAGTATTTGCTAGGGAAAGCCCCGCCTTATCTCAGCTCAGTGGTCACCATAGCAACACCCACCCGTAGCACGCACTCCAGCAGGTACAGTGGGGAGAACAAGTATTTGATACACTGACGATTTTGCAGGTTTTCCTACTTACAAAGCATGTAGAGGTCTGTAATTTTTATCATAGGTACACTTCAACTGTGAGAGGCGGAATCTAAAAAATAATCCAGAAAATCACATTGTTTGATTTTTAAGTAATTAATTTGCATTTTATTGCATGTATTTGGTACATCGGAAAAGCAGAACATAATATTTGGTACAGAAACCATTGTTCGCAATTACAGAGATCATAAGTTTCCTGTAGTTCTTGACCAGGTTTGCACAAACTGCAGCAGGGATTTTGGCCCACTCCTCCATACAGACCTTCTCCAGATTCTTCAGGTTTCGGGGCTGTCGCTTGGCAATACGGACTTTCAGCTCCCTCCAAAGATGTTCTATTGGGTTCAGGTCTGGAGACTGGCTAGGCCACTCCAGGACCTTGAGATGCTTCTTACAGAGCCACTCCTTAGTTGCCCTAGCTGTGTGTTTCGGGTCGTTGTCATGTAGTGTGTTACTAGTGGTTTTCTTTGAGACTGTGGTCCCAGCTCTCTTCCAGGTCATTGGCTCTTTCAGACCATTTCCGGAGACCTTCTCCTTTACCTCACCTCGCTCATCAACTCATCCCTGACCGCTGGCTACGTCCTCCCCGTCTTCAAGAGAGCGGTTCTTCTGAGACCCAGCCACGACCCATCTTCAATGCTCTTACTGAGGGAAGGAGGTTGTTGTCCAAGATCTCGATCCCTCCGATACATGGCCCCATCCATCCTCCCCTCAATACCGTGCCAGTCGTCCTGTCCCCTTTGCAAAAAAGAATCCCAAAAAGAATGATGTTTCCACCTCCATGCTTCACGGTTGGGATGGTGTTCTTGGGGTTGTACTCCAAACACGCGCGCCCAGTGGAGTTTAGACCAAAAAGCTCTATTTTTGTCTCATCAGACCACATGACCTTCTCCCATTCCTCCTCTGGATCATCCAGATGGTCATTGGCAAACTTCAGACGGGCCTGGATCTCGCCACATGCGTGTGCCCTGCAGGATTTTAATCCATGACGGCGTAGTGTGTTACTAGTGGTTTTCTTTGAGACTGTGGTCCCAGCTCTCTTCAGGTCATTGACCAGGTCCTGCGTGTAGTTCTGGGCTCATCACTCACCTTCCTCATGATCATGAGCCCCAGACTGAGGGTGATTGACCGTCATCTTGAACTTCTTCCATTTTCTAATAATTGCGCCAACAGTTGTTGCCTTCTCACCTAGCTGCTTGCCTATTGTCCTGTAGCCCATCCCAGCCTTGTGCAGGTCTACAATGTTAACTCTGATGTCCTTACACAGCTCTCTGGTCTTGGCCATTGTGGAGAGGTTGCAGTCTGTTTGATTGAGTTTGTGGACAGGTGTCTTTTATACAGGTAATGAGTTCAAACAGGTGCAGTTAATACAGGTAATGAGTGGAGAACAGGATGGCTTCTTAAAGAAAAACTAACAGGTCTGTGAGAGCCAGAATTCTTACTGGTTGGTAGGTGATCAAATACCTATGGCATGCAATAAAATGCAAATGAATTACTTAAAAATCATACAATGTGATTTTCGGGATTTTTGTTTTAGATTCCGTCTCTCACAGTTGAAGTGTACCTATGATAAAAATTACAGACCTCTACATGCTTTGTAAGTAGGAAAACCTGCAAAATCGGCAGTGTATCAAATACTTGTACTCCCCACTGTATATTGCACTGGTCATCCCCAAAGCCAATCCTTCCTTTGGTCGCCTTTCCTTCTAGTTCTCTGCTGGCAATGACTGAATTGCAAAAATCTCTGAAGCTGGAGTCTTTTATCTCCCTCTCTAACTTTAAGCATAAGCCGTCAGAGCAGCTTACCGATCACTGTACCTGTACACAGCCAATCTGTAAATAGGACACCAGACTACCTCATCCCCATATTTTACTTACCCTCTTGCTCTTTTGCACCCGAGTAGCCCTACTTGCACATCATCATCTGCACATATATCACTCCAGTATTAATGCCAAGTTGTAATTATTTTCACCTCTATGGCCTATTTATGGCCTACCTCCCTACTCTTCTACATTTGCACACACTGTACATAGATTGTCAATTTGTATTTTATTTTGTGTTATTGACTGTACGTTTGTTTATGTGTAACTCTGTGTTGTTGTATTTGTCGCACTGCTATGCTTTATCTTGGCCAGGTCACAGTTGTAAATGAGAACTTGTTCTCAACTGGCCTACCTGGTTAAATAAAGGTGAAATGAATAAAAAATTAATAATAAAAAAATACTGGACACAATAAGTGTGATATGCAGAGAGCCTCGAGAGTAAGAGTAGAGGCAGGGGAAAGAGGAAGGGTAGGGGAGAAACGGGATGAAAGTCACATTTCTTTCCCCTAATTACTCAGAGATAAATAGAGCTAGAGACACCATAATGTATGACAAAACTTATATACACTGAGTATACAAAACATTAAGAACCTGGCATAAACTGACTAGGTGAATCCAGGTGAACACTATGATTCCTTATTGATGTCACTTGTGGTGTACATTAAGGGGAGGAGACAGGTTAAAGAAGGATTTTTAAGCCTCGAGACATGGATTGTGTATGTGTGCCATTAAGAGACAAAAAATGTAAGTACCTTTGAACAGCGTATGGTAGTACATCCGACACCTTGTAGAGTTCATGCACCAACGAATTGAGGCTGTTCTGAGGGGTGTGTCACGTTGTCTAATGACTGGAGACAGGCGCAGAAATACGTAATAGGTGGTATTATTTACTCCACCCAAACAAAAGAGCGAGGTGTAAACCTATAAATAATACATGGGATGAGACCCGTAAAACAGGTGCACTATAACACGTAGCATGGAAGCCAATACAACAGCACAGGTACTCACAGGACCAACGGACATGGTAACAATAACCGACAAGGACAATGGGGAACAGATGGCACATATATAACATACTAATCAGGGGGAATGGGAACCAGGTGTGCATAATGAGACAAGACATTCCGGGGTTGGTGGTAATGAATCAAGTTCAGTGACGCCTAGAAGGCCGGTGACGTAGCCCTCCCGAGCTGGTGAACGGAATGAGCAGCAGTACCGAGGGGATCTGTGACAGTATCCCCCGACCCGCTGCACTAGCATCGGGAAGACACCAGCCTAGGGGACGACCACAGGGACGCGGGTCAGTCAGACGTCAGGCAGGGCGTCTCCAGTACCTCATCGACTGGGAGGGATGCAGCCCAGTGGAGCGGTGCTGGGTTCCTGTGGTGGACATCCTGCACACTTCGCTGACAAAGGATTTTCACTGTCGGTGCCCTTACCGACCCACAGCGCATCCTTGTGGTCGTCTCGGAGGCCAGTGTCGTCCCACTGCTAGTGCAGTGCTTCAGGGGCGGCAACTCATCCGGCCGCATACCAGCTTGGTTCGAGGGCTGACTTTCAACAGATAGCAGAGCAGCTCACTCACTGCATCGTAGAAAACCCTGACCTAGAATCAGGTCACCCCTATCCTGATGCGCACGCCATTTTTGTGGGGAACCTAGTGCTAAATCACTTGTAGACAACCCGATTCTGGGTCAGAGAATGAGTACGCCGGACCTCCCTCGATGTCCAGAGGAGGAGGCGGGGCGTCACTGGGTCCAGCCTCAGCGAGGGGACCAGGCACCACTGGCCTGAGGAGAGACACATAAAAAGGCGGGTTAATGCGATAATCAGCAGGGAGTTGCAAACGGTACGTTACCCCATTAACCCTCCTCGGGACTTTAAATGGCCCCACAAACCGCAGGATCAGCTTCCGGAAGGGCAGGCGGAGGGGCAAGCGGAGGGTGGAGAGACAGACCTGGTCACCTGGAGTGAAGACAGGCGCCTCACTGCGGTGGCCGAAGCACAGCCCACTGAAGACAAGTGTGGGCAGCGTTCCTCAGCGTGCCGAAACCACTCATCCACCGCAGGGGCCACAGTCTGGCTCGGATGCCAAGGTGCCAGGACCGGCTGACACCCCAACACGCACTGGAAAGGAGTGAGGTTAGTGGAGGAGTGGCAGAGTGGCAGAGGGAGTTCTTTCTGTGCATACTCACCCCAAGGTAGAAAATCCGCCCACACCTCAGGAACCCCAGCTCCTGATTGGCCCTTTCCACCTGCCCATTAGCTTGAGGACAGTACCCGGAGGTAAGACTGACGTGACCTCCAGGCGTTCCTTGAAAGCTTTCCATATGCGTGAGGTGAACTGAGGGCCACGGTCTGACACAATGTCCTCCGAGATCCCGTTGTGCCGGAAGACATGTGTATAAAGAGCCTCCTCGATTTTCATGGCCGATGGGAGCCCAGGCAGAGGAAGGAGTCGACAAGCTTTGGAAAACCCGTCCCCAACAACGAGAACAGTCATGTTCCCCTGGGAGGGGGCAAAGTCAGTGACAAAGTCCACCGAGAGGTGAGACCAGGGTCGTTGTGGATGCGGCAGGGGAAGGAGTTTTCCATAAGGGAGGTGTCTGGGTGTCTTAGACTGGGTACAGATGGAGCAGGAAGATACGTAAACCTGGGCGTCCCTAGCCAAAGGTGGGCCACCAGTACTTCTCAGTCAGGCAGGCAATGGTACGTCTTATCCCGACACAGGCGCCGTGTGTGCCCAGGTAAGGAGGCAGTCCCACACACCCATGGGCATGTAGATGAGGTTCTCCCGGCACTGTGCAGGTGCGGGTTCCGTGTGCAGGGCCTGCCATATGTCGGCGTCCACGTCCCACACCACTGGTGCAATGATATGGGACGAAGGGAGGAAGGGGGTCTCTTCTCCCTCTCTCTCCTCTGCATCATAGAGGCGAGACAGGGTGTCCTCCATCACGTTCTTCGAGCCTGGCCAATAAGAAAGCTTGAATTGGAACCTGGCAAAGAATAGAGCCCACCTGGCCAATCTTGGGTTTAGCCTCTTCGCTGCCCTGATGTACTCCAGGTTGCGGTGGTCCGTCCACACCAGGAAAGAGTGTTTGGACCCCTCCACCAAGCGCCTACACACCTTTAGAGCCTTCTTGACCGCCAAGAGTTCTCAGTCTCCAACGTCGTAGTTCCCCTGGGCGGGGCTCAGCTGCTTGGAGTAGAAGGCGCAGGGCCACAGCTTTGGAGGGATTCCAGTGTGCTGGGACAGCATTGCCCCGACTCCTACCTTAGAGACATCCACCTCGACGATGAAGGCAAGTGAGGGGTCGGGATGTGCCAGCACAGGAGCAGTGGTGAAGCCTGCCTTCAGGGTCTCAAATGCTTCCTCTGCCTCCACCTTCCAACGAAGCCACTGGGGACCTTCTCTCAGCAGGGAGATAAGAGGTGTGACGACTGCGCTGACGCGTTGCTCCTCCATCTCCAGCACAGAGCTGACTAACGAGACATGCTGGGCGCGGTCAGCAGTATAGACCAAAATGTAATCTATATAAACCACTATGCCCCGTCCCAGCATGTCCCGAAACACTTCGTTAATAAAGGCCTGGAAGACTGAAGGAGCATTAGACAGGCCAAAAGGCATTATAAGATACTAGTAATTGCCCATGGTCGTGAAAAAGGCCGTTTTCCATTTATCACCTGCACGAATGCGCACCAGATTGTAGGAGCCCCTCAAGTCCAGTTTCGTGAAGTACGGCACCCCGTGCATTTGTTCGATGATGGTTGGAATGAGGGTTAAAGGATAGCTGAACTTTACAGTGGCTTTATTCAGAGTTCGATAATCAATGCAGGGGTATCAATGCAGTACACCATCTTTACTTTTAACAAAAAATAAGCTTGAGGAGGCTGGTGAGGTAGAGGGGCGGATAAAACCCTGCTGGAGGCTCTCCTGTACGTAGGTCTCCATGGCCTCGTCTCCGCATAGGAGAGGGGATAGACGTGTCCTCTCGGGAGCGCTGCGTCAGACAGCAGGTCAATGGCACAGTCCCAGGGGCAATGAGGAGGCAGGCGTGTAGCCTGGGTCTTCGAGAAAACCCTTTGCAGATCCTGGTACTCCTCCAGTAAATCCACTTGAGGGCAGTGGTCTGGACTTTCCACCTTAGTGGTGTTGACAGATACCGCGAGACACCTCCACTGACACTCCTGCAACCAACCGATAAGTCTCCTCTCGGACCAGGAAATAACAGGACCAACGGACATGGTAACAATAACGAACAAGGACAATGGGGAACAGATGGCACATAAATAACATACTAATCAGGGGGAATGGGAACCAGGTGTGCGTAATGAGACAAGACAGTCCGGGGTTGGTGGCAATGAATCCAGTTCAGTGACTCCTAGAAGACCGGTGACGTAGACCTCAGGAGCTGGTGAACGGAATGAGCAGCAGTACCGGGGATTGGAACGTGCTGACTTCATTCACTAAGTCATTCTAGCTTCTGAGTTATCTGAGAAAATGGGCGTGTTACTTTCGCCCCGGCTCTCCCCTACGGAAGGAGAGGTGGTAGGAAAGGAAGATGGAGATGGTGAGTCAGCAGGAGATGAAGAGTGGTTATGGGGAGATAGAAAGAGAAGAACATGCTGTGGCAGTAATAGGAGATGTGAGGAAGGGGTTGAGCGATGGAGTTCCACCTCTGGTTTAAAAGGCTCTATGGATAGAGAGTGGATAGAAAAATGTTTTATGTGTATGGCTGACTTTGCTTGTAGTTTTAACGTGTTATGAGTTCTAATTGAAAATAATCTCGAGTGATTCATGGCAAAAGCAGCACAATGAGGATATACAGTAAGTGTTCTCCACAGTGGAGTGCTGTGAATGAGTGTCTTCTCTAAACTTGTGAAAAACATTTCTATACACAGGTGGCAGTTCACAAACACTAAGACAGCAGCATACCATAGGGTCAAGAGGAATTCTGTGGATTTAGTACATTCGTATTAATAACCTTTTTTTTGTTGATCAAACACCCATCGCAACCTGCTAGAATTGATTTGAATTCAGATGTAGCCCATCTTGGACAATGTTTTTATTTTGATCTCCTAAAGATAGTATCCATGTTCCTGCATATTTTTCTGCTTTCCATAAAGAAAGGAATGAGCCGCTGTATCATTGCAGTGTGTTGCAGTGCATTGTGTTCCCCTGGGAGTTAATTTGGCAGTCAGTGAAACACCACCTGCAGCTTTGAGTGGCATCATTAACAAAAGGTCACATGTGCTCACTGTGAAATTATCCACACATGAATTTCTCATTGACTTGTTAATACACCTGGATTTCCTAGCCTGGGGTGATAGTTTGCCCTTTCCTGTCTGCAGGGAAATGATGCTAGCCCGTGTGTGTGTGTGGCTGATACATGATACAATTCACAAGTTGTCGTTGTTACCACTGACTCCTGAGTTTGGGGTCTAGAATTAGATGATGAATACATACTGAAAAAGTAATTGTCAAATACAGCAAACCACAGAGATTAGTACAACAATACTAGGATATTGGACCTGCCTATCCAATGTCAACCTTTCTTCTAGGGGGAAAAAAAGAAGCTATAGGGACCAAATCTTTCTCTTCCCAGTTTTAATTCCAAATATCATTACAATGTGAACAGCGAATCTCATTTTGAACTGTGTATCATCACCATTGTGACAAGCAACTTTTAGACAACCGAGTGGTCAGGGGAGTCAAGTAGGGTTGTATAGCACACTCACTCCAACAGTGTTTTCACAGTAAAACATGTGTCTAGGCAAGTCATGTGTAATGCATTGATCCATGTAACAGCAGTGGGAAAATCCCATACACTGACACCATGACTGCTGCCAACGCTACTCTTCAACAAAGTGCCTGACTAGCTACACTGACAGAGGAGGTCACTGACTTTGATTCATGTTTAAGATATCTCAGAGGTATATATTTGTGTTGTGTAGAATAGATATTCCCACCGCCTGGCAGATTACAACATGCCTTATCTTCTCTCAGTATAGCTAGTTATTCGAAATCAGGTCTGTTTATGATTAGAGGCTGTCACAATGTGTTCAGTTTCTCACATTTCTGTTCAGGCTGAATCTAACGATGCCAAGCTGAGCATCTCCAAGAATGGGGCAGTCAAATAGCCAGGCCAGCAGCAACTTCTAGCACCAAACTGAGTAGCTATTACAGACCAAGACAATCATCCTGTCATAGATTTACTCCCGGCAGCCACCCAAAAGCTGGAAAATGTATTTAAAATGTTTAAACCTTGACACATACAGTACATAATGTCAATGCTCTAGAATATCTAATGTACACTGTTAGAAAAAAAGGGTCCCAGATGGGTTCTCTTTCGCTGTCCCCATAGGAGAACCCTTTAGTCGAATTACCTCGACTAACCTGTACCCCCGCACATTGACTCGGTACTGGTGCCCCCTGTATATAGCCTCATTATTGTTATTTTATTGTGTTAGTTTATTGAATTTTTTACTTTAGTTTATTTAGTAAATATTTTCTTAACCAACAATGCAGTTTTAATAAAGTAGAGTTAAGGGCTTGTAAGTAAGCATTTCACAGTAAGGTAAATACACCTGTTGTATTTTGCGCATGTGACAAATAAAATTTGATTTGATTTTTGGTTCCAGGTAAACACCTTTTTGGTTCCAGATAGAACCCTATGTGAAAATAGTGTTACCCACTGGGCACAGAATTCAACGTGAAATCCTTAGATTAAAAGTTGGGTGAAAAAATATACAAAATTCCCTTATGTTGACTTTTTGCAAATCCAGTCAGTTTTCCACATTGTTTTTGCCCAGCAGGTACATGGAACCCAAAATGGTTCTACATGGAACCAAAAAGGGTTATTCAAAGGGACAGTCAAAGAACCCATTTAGGTTGTAGATAGCAATTTCTAAGAGTGTAAGATCATCTTATGCTGCACATTTCCAAAACTCTAAAATGTCTGTACGATGTAGAATGTGTCCCGGTGCAACCCCATGCAGCTGCTCTGGGGGAAAGGGAAGGTGTGTGAGTATTCATTTGTGGTTCTTCAACACTAATAAATCTAGGAGCAATGCTAACACTGCACAGATGTGAGGAGGCTGGAGTATTCCCTGGCTTTAAACTGGGAGCCCAAAGTCTACCACTACAGGAGATGAATGGTGTGTGGGTGGCCGCCTCATTGATTTTGTGTCGGAAAGATTAGTGCATGTTAAGGTTACACACTCAGGGATGGGATATATTTAGTGGAACATACCCCTTTAGCCCCATTGCAAATTCCTCCCGTCCTCAGCTCAGAGACTGGTCTCATCCCAGTCAGGAGTTGTGTCTGTGCTAGTGTTAAGCTTCCAGGAGACAGAGAGGATTCTTCTGCCTGCCTGTCTCTCCTCTCAGCTAAGCCTAGTGCTTAATCATCACATCTACCTCTGCAATAGATCTCTAGAACTGCAGATTCCTCAAACACCACAATCAGCTGTGCCGGGCAATGCTGACTTGTGAGAACAGCTTTTTAACCATATTTCTCCCTGATAACAGCATAACAAAATGTAATAGTCCAAGTGATGCAGTCCACAGACTACCCCTAATAAACAAACAGTAGATTCACACACAGGCCCACTTAATTATCAACAAGCGCCATTGAATGACCCATCTAAAGGTCAGTCCCAGCAGGCACTTACTGGAGGTCCAGAGTTCCATGGCCTCGTTGTAAGAGCCTGTTGGCCAATAGCGCTCCTTTCCCAAGTGGAGCTCCTACAGTGAGCAGAGCAGTTTTATTACCAATTAGTACTCTTTATTGTATCCAACACACTTTCCAGGGCGACACAATGTAGACTAAAACACTGTTAGCATACTGCATGCGTATTACATTGCTGAATGTCAGGAAAATTCCACAAACTGCTTGCTGAGCAACACTCAACTTATTTTCTTATATCGAGGCGGAGTTGAGTTTTTATATCTGGTCACAGGATTTGCTAGCAACAACATTGAGTCACCATCAAATCAAATCTAATGTTATTTGTCACATGTTCCGAATACAACAGGTGTAGACCTTGCAGTGAAATGCTTACTTATACAAGCCCTTAACCAACAATGCAGTTGATCAGTTGATCAGTTGATACTTGTAAAAAAAAAGAAGTCCATTCTGAAAATGCTTACCTGTACCCATGTTTGTCCTGTACAACTGCGGTCCTTCTGCGGGATGCTGAAATTCCTACTTTAAATGAAAACGTTTGACTAACACAACCACTGCATTTTCAGAATTGACATTTTCACAAGAATCGACTGATGGTGACTCAATGTTGTTGCTATCAAAACTCAACCCCGCCTTGATATAAGAGAACATAGTTGAGTGTTCCTCAGCTAACAAACTGCCAGTCACACCACAGTAGACGTACAGTACTGTACACAGAGGAACTGAGGCCTGTGCTTTACCATACAGACTACTCAAAGAGCTGACATCCCAATCTTGTTGTTCCCGTCTTTCTTCTAACACGCTTATTTTGCGCATTTCGTTTAGCCCCAGGTCTAATCCTTTGATGACAATCAGGAGGTCCCAGGCACCCATCGAAAGAAACAGAGAGGAAGTGCGAGGCTCAAACAGCCATGTGACATGTTCTAATGACATGCCACGCTGATGGGAATCTGCTGTTCCCTCCCACATCTCCTCCCACTTGTCTAAATCCCCCCCCCCTCTCCCCGTCTAAACCTCTTCCCCCTCTCTGGCGCTGCTGGTGTGTGTTGGCTGAGAAGCTCTCTCGGCGTGCCATGCAGATGTAATCTACACCTCTTAGTGCTGAGAGCAGCGATTGAATCAAATGGAGGGCGCCGCCTCGGTGAAGGGCTGACAGGTTTGGCGTAGCGACATGTAAGGGGATCTGCTTTCATACATGTCGTCCCAGGGGGCCGGAGCGAGAGCGACCTTTGTGATGCATGCAGGGCTGAAACTGAGAGGCGGCGGAACACTGGAGGCGTGTGACAGCCAGGCTCATGGCAGAGACAGAGGAAGGGAGTGAGAGACATTGAGAAGAGGAGTGAGAGAGGCCTGGTGAGACAAGGACTGAGAGATCGCGAGAGACAGAGTGAGAGACATTGAGAAAATGAGAACTTGAGAGACTGAGATTAAGGGAGCCTTTTGAAGAGAGAAAGACTGAATGACAAAGATACTGATAAAGGGAGAGGGACTGGGAAAGAGAAACCCCCTGAGCTTAGAGCGTGAGGTACTAGAGACAGCACTCAGTGCCCATGTCACATACTCCAGTATCCATGCACATTGTACATTTGGTACTGTCTCTGACCCTGTACATAGCTTCCTAATTCATGCATTATTTCTCATGTTTTTATTTGTATCATTTTGTTTATTAGTTATACTATTTTGAAGACTGCACTGTTGGGTAGGGCTTGCAAGCTAAGAGTTTCACTGTACTTGTGCATGTGACAAATAAAACTTGAACATCGAGGGTGGATTATTATTGCAGTGGAAAGCCCATACAGTTGTTTTCTCAGAGCTAATGACTTGAGCAGGAGCCCTTTAGACTGGAGAGCCGATTCACAGAGGGTGTATGTGTGTAGAATCCTCCCAGAAGCCTGTGTTTAGAGCGTCAAGGGAGAGCTTTTGTTCCAGGCCTGTTAGCTACATGCTAACGTCCGTGAGGCATCATTAGAGTGCAGACTGGTCTGTGCCCAGCGCAGAATGAAAAGGGGAGAACAGACACAGGCACTTCAGAGTGAGTCCAGAGGTCAGTGTCCCCTGGACACACCAACCACAGAACAAAACACAGTCCCTGCTATGCTGCCTGCCTCTGAGGCTGACATGTGAGCCTCCCGCTTTGCTCAGTGCTACAGCGCAGCGACTCTTTTGCTTTGAAGAAGAAATATGTGTTGAAACGTGTAAGCACCTTTATGATGATTCTAAATCCGGCGCTCGGCTTAAAATGAAGTGATCCATCAAGAGCTCATTGACGTTATGAGACCTGTCCCTGGTTGACTTTTTCTTCTTCATCCGGCACTAGTTCATTTCAGGACTCATAAAATAAGCACTTTGAAGCACATTGAAAAAACAGAGGAGAGGATAGGAGAAGACAGAGGGAGGAAGCGGGAGTGAACATCGGAGCAGCTTTGGCTTGTTGTTTAAATACTCCCACAGCACTTACTGGCTCCCTCCAGCAGTATCTCATGCTAAAATATTAATCATGTTTGACAGCTGTTTAAACTATAAAAACAAATAAAGGATTGTGGTTGGGAAAGCAAAAGAAAATGCCAGATGAGGACTGGAAATAGCTAAAAAGTCAGAGACGAGGTTTTATTATATTCCGTGCGGCAACATTCAAAACATTCCGGGTAGAATGTTAATATGACCCTATGACCTGTACTGGTGTAAAAGAACCCTGCTGGCATCTCCATCTCATGACTCTTTCTCTGGAACAGCCGGGAAAAGCAGTGTCAATGTAGACGGACAGGGTTTAATGAGATAAATGGGGTATAATCACGAGAGAGGTGTGCGATGATATGCACGTGCACACATGCTGACACATACATGCGGACAAACACACAGCCCGAGCAAGGCAGAAGTCATTTGCTGCATTTAGCAGCCTGATAGCACACGTCCACTAAGAATGGGGAGTGATTTAACGGACATTGCTCACACCAATTAGGGTGAATCAGTGAGGCAGCGCTGCGGCAGACAAGTGGATACAGGCCCTGTCAACACACAAACACACACACAATGCATGGAGGTATCCTGTTCCGCCTGAAACAGCCTCCAACATTCCATAGTGCAATAAACATTACTCATAGAAGGCCAACAGTTCAGTGCTATAACATGGCCTACAGTGCCTTGCGAAAGTATTCACCCCACTTGGCGTTTTTCCTATTTTGTTGCATCACAACCTGTAATTTAAATTATTTTTATTTGGATTTCATGGAATGGACGTATACAAAATAGTCCAAATTGGTGAAGTGAAATGAAAAAAATAACTTTTTCATTAAAATGGAAAAGAGGTGTGTGCATATGTATTCACCCCCTTTGCTATGAAGCCTCTAACATCTGATGCAACCAATTACCTCCAGAAGTCACATAATTAGTTAAATAAAGTTAACCTGTGTGCAATCTAAGTGTCACATGATCTGTCACAATCTCAGTGTATATATACACACACCTGTTCTGAAAGGCCCCAGAATCAAATCAAATCAAATGTATTTATATAGCCCTTCGTACATCAGCTGATATCTCAAAGTGCTGTACAGAAACCCAGCCTAAAACCCCAAACAGCAAGCAATGCAGGTGTAGAAGCACGGTGGCTAGGAAAAACTCCCTAGAAAGGCCAAAACCAAGGAAGAAACCTAGAGAGGAACCAGGCTATGTGGGGTGGCCAGTCCTCTTCTGACTGTGCCGGGTGGAGATTATAACAGAACATGGCCAAGATGTTCAAATGTTCATAAATCAAATCAAATCAAATTGTATTTGTCACATACACATGGTTAGCAGATGTTAATGCGAGTGTAGCGAAATGCTTGTGCTTCTAGTTCCGACAATGCAGTAAACCCAACAAGTATTCTAACTAACAATTCCAAAACTACTGTCTTATACACAGTGTAAGGGGATAAAGAATATGTACATAAGGATATATGAATGAGTGATGGTACAGAGCAGCATAGGCAAGATACAGTAGATGGTATCGAGTACAGTATATACATATGAGATGAGTATGTAAACAAAGTGGCATAGTTAAAGTGGCTAGTGATACATGTATTACATAAGGATGCAGTCGATGATATAGAGTACAGTATATACGTATGCATATGAGATGAATAATGTAGTGTAAGTAACATTATATAAGGTAGCATTGTTTAAAGTGGCTAGTGATATATTTACATCATTTCCCATCAATTCCCATTATTAAAGTGGCTGGAGTTGAGTCAGTGTCAGTGTCAGTGTGTTGGCAGCAGCCACTCAATGTTAGTGGTGGCTGTTTAACAGTCTGATGGCCTTGAGATAGAAGCTGTTTTTCAGTCTATCGGTCCCAGCTTTGATGCACCTGTACTGACCTCGCCTTCTGGATGATAGCGGGTGAACAGGCAGTGGCTCGGGTGGTTGATGTCCTTGATGATCTTTATGGCCTTCCTGTAACATCGGGTGGTGTAGGTGTCCTGGAGGGCAGGTAGTTTGCCCCCGGTGATGTGTTGTGCAGACCTCACTACCCTCTGGAGAGCCTTACGGTTGAGGGCAGAGCAGTTGCCGTACCAGGCGGTGATACAGCCCGCCAGGATGCTCTCGATTGTGCATCTGTAGAAGTTTGTGAGTGCTTTTGGTGACAAGCCGAATTTCTTCAGCCTCCTGAGGCTGAAGAGGCGCTGCTGCGCCTTCTTCACGATGCTGTCTGTGTGAGTGGACCAATTCAGTTTGTCTTTGATGTGTATGCCGAGGAACTTAAAACTTGCTACCCTCTCCACTACTGTTCCATCGATGTGGATAGGGGGGTGTTCCCTCTGCTGTTTCCTGAAGTCCACAATCATCTCCTTAGTTTTGTTGACGTTGAATGTGAGGTTATTTTCCTGACACCACACTCCGAGGGCCCTCACCTCCTCCCTGTAGGCCGTCTCATCGTTGTTGGTAATCAAGCCTACCACTGTTGTGTCGTCCGCAAACTTGATGATTGAGTTGGAGGCGTGCGTGGCCACGCAGTCGTGGGTGAACAGGGAGTACAGGAGAGGGCTCAGAACGCACCCTTGTGGGGCCCCAGTGTTGAGGATCAGCGGGGAGGAGATGTTGTTGCCTACCCTCACCACCTGGGGGCGGCCCGTCAGGAAGTCCAGTACCCAGTTGCACAGGGCGGGGTCGAGACCCAGGGTGACCAGCATGGTCAAATAATAATAATCACAGGCAGAACAGTTGAAACTGGAGCAGCAGCACGGCCAGGTGGACTGGGGACAGCAAGGAGTCATCATGTCAGGTAGTCCTGAGGCATGGTCCTAGGGCTCAGGTCCTCCGAGAGAGAGAAAGAAAGAGAGAATTAGAGAGAGCACACTTAAATTCACACAGGACACCAAATAGGACAGGAGAAGTACTCCAGATATAACAAACTGATCCTAGCCCCCGACACAAACTACTGCAGCATAAATACTGGAGGCTGAGACAGGAGGGGTCAGGAGACACTGTGGCCCCATCCGAGGACACCCCCGGACAGGGCCAAACACCACTAAGCAAGGGGAACCACCAAGCAAGCGTCACTATGAAGACCAAGGAGCTCTCCAAACAGATCAGGGTTGGGTTATAAAAAAATATCCGAAGCTTTGAACATCCGACGGAGCACCATTAAATCCATTACAAAAAAATTGAAAGAATATGGCACCACAACAAACCTGCCAAGAGAGAGCCGCCCACAAAAACTCACGGACCAGGCAATGAGGGCATTAATCAGAGATGCAACAAAGAGACCAAAGATAACCCTGAAGGAGCTGCAAAGCTCCACAGTGGAGATTGGAGTATCCATAGAACCACTTTTAGCCATACACTCCACAGAGCTGGGCTTTATGGAAGAGTGTCGAGAAAAAAGCCATTGCTTAAAGTGGAAAATAAGCAAACACATTTGGTGTTCACCAAAAGGCATGTGGGAGACTCCCCAAACATATGGAAGAAGTTACTTTGGTCAGATGAGACTAAAATTGAGCTTTTTGCCCATCAAGGATAACGCTATATCTGGTGCAAACCCAACACCTCTCATCTCCCCGAGGAACACCATCCCCACAGCGAAGCATGGTGGTGGCAGCATCTTGCTGTGGGGATGTTTTTCATCGGCAGAGATTGGGAAACTGGTCAGAATTGAAGGAATGATGGATGGCGCTAAATACAGGGAAATTCTTAAGGAAAATCTGTTTCAGTCTTCCAGAGATTTGAGAGTGGAACAGAGGTTCACCTTCCAGCATGACAATGACCCTAAACATACTGTTAAAGCAACACAAGTGGTTTAAGGGGAAACATTTAAATGTCTTGGAATGGCCTAGCCAAAGCCCAGACCTCAATCCAATTGAGAATTTGTGGTATGACTTAAAGATTGCTGTACACCAGCGGAACTCATCCAACTTGAAGGAGCTGAAGCAATTTTGCCTTGAAGAATGGGCAAAAATCCTAGTGGCTAGGGGGGTGAATAGTTATGTACGCTCAAGTTTTCAGTTTGTCTTGTTTGTTTCACAAGATAAAATATTTTGCATCTTCAAAGTGGCAGGCATGTTGTGTAAATCAAATGATACAACCCCCCCCCAAAAATCCATTTTAATTCTAGGTTGTAAGGCAACAAAATAGGAAAAATGTCAAGAGGGGTGAATACTTTCGCAAGACACTGTATATATCAACCATGTGAAGAGGCTACAGAATGGCTGAGAGAGAGAGAGAGACAGACAGTCCAGAGTACACCAACACACCACTTTTCATAAAATACTGAGGTCACGTCAGCTCATGTCAGCCATGTCATGATGAGAGTATACAAAGCATGACAAAATGAGGTAGTGGCCCGGGACTCCTGGTTCCCTTCCTGTCCTCTGAAGCTGGAGCTGCTCTTGGTTTCAGCGCCATGCAGCCTAGGGAAAGATGATACTGTAGACCAGGGCCACAAAGGGAGAACGGAGCCGCCTGCGCCACATAGCATGTTAGAAAGAGGGAGCACAAAATAAATTACATTTGCACACCTATTGGAGGAGTCAAGCCCTGGAGACCACCTGATACATTTCTTCTTGAGGGCTATTCATATTTTCAAGCACAAGAATCACTATGCCTCTCAGAAAGGGGAGATTTTCTATTAGTATGAACCAAAAGCCGCTGCTCTGTGTGTGTGTGAAAGGACTGCGACTGCGCTGTCCTTGCCCCCTACCCTCCCATTGAAAACAGCAGAGGAAATGTGTTTTCCCATCTGGAATAATGCAGTAAAGGTAAATATTTATGTAGGATTTTCCATCTTTACAGTGTGCTTAATACTGAGGAGCAACAAGGTCTCAGCAAATACAGTAAGCATTAGCAGTGACAGTAAACAACTTCCTCTGTAAGGAGGAATTGGTCCTCCTCTGGTCCTCCTCTGCAGATCATGTGTCTTCAGAGACATTTGGCCCAAGACATTCTTTATACTGTTGATCTTCCATCGGTTCAAACCCAATTGACCATCTACTCACACAAAGCAGATGTCACCACCAGTCCCAACTACACTCTGGTCTGACCCTCTCTTCTTATCTTCAGCAGTCATGGATAGATTGGTGGCAGGCAGCTACAGAGGACAATCTCTCACATTAGCCCAGACCAAAGAGTAATTACTGCGGTGTGTTGAGCTCTGGGGTCAAAGGTCAAGCACACTGCCAAAAAAGGTGGGCCTATTTATCAAATCTCAGTCAAAACACAGCATACACATTCCATTAATTAATGCCTTGTATAATTTATAAAAGGCACATTACTTAAACTGTAGTCCATTGAAAAATTGTTCCTTGGTGACCAGTATTAATTGCAGAAGCATGAAATGCAGAGCTTGGCTGTGGTCCTCTTGTCGAGCTCTGAGAAGGCTGCGGTAATGGGACATACCGAGGCCACTTTAAGATGAAAAACGGCTATGGAACCTAGTGTCACTTAATCAACGTGAAACCCCAGTAGGGAGAGGTAGCCACATCCCGCAGGGCCACACAGTCCCCAGAATGGAGGAGGTTTTAAATGGGCCACAGTCTCAATATGGCACCTCATCCTAGTCACACTGATGATTAGCCACCTAGGGGCTGGTAGGGAGGTTGCCCCTTCTTGGGACTCGCTTAACGACACCATCCATCTCCCTAACCCAAATACTACAGAGACCACCTACCTAAGAAACCATCATGACCCCTGACTCCTGAGCCTTACTTCTGCAATATCCTTCAGGAAATATTCTGGTCTGCCAACCACGTGCTACAATGATGCATGATCACTCCCTCACTCACCCACTAAGCACTTGAGTTATATTGTAGACCACAGGACGTTGGTGGCACCTTAATTGGGGAGGATGGACTCATAGTAACGGCTGGAATGGAATAGACGGAATGGTAATCTAACTCAAACACATGGTTTCCCATGTGTTTGATATCATTCCATTCACTCCATTCCCGCCGTCCTCTTCTCAGCAGCCTCCTGTGTTGTTGACATCAAAGACCCTCTCCCATCAAAGCAGTTGTGGCCAACACTCCTCCTGGAGAGCTATACTTCTGATTGACGCTGTTTTGAGCATGCCCTAGTGCTAGTACAGTATGTGGTAGATCACTGCAGAACTCGTACGCATGTGTATGAGGGCTCCTCCATATCAGTATGTATGGAGTGTGACGGTTGGTCTCTGCCTGTTCTCTGGCCCTCCATCTATGCGCTGCTTGAGGCGCTATTATCGCTCAAACAAACAGCTCCTGTTCTCAGATCCAGACAGAGCCCTCATCTATCTGCCTGACGTGATATGTGCTTCCTTGTTTGTTTTCTATCCTCACCCATGAGATGCAAGCAGCTGATGATATTGAGCTGTGTAGACGACACTCCTCCACTCATGCCAAATAAATCAATCACCCCTCCTGCATGCTGCTGTGTCCCCGATTAGACACCAATCTCCTCTACTCCGCTCCGATCAATCTGATCTGGAGCTTCTGTAGGGGCTTACTGTACTGCTGCCTCTCAGAGCGAAAATAGCAAATCGCTTCCCGGCAAGGCACCCCAGCAGCTGACTGATAGAACAGAGGGGTCTTCAACCTTTTGTTGCTAAGGGACCCCCTCCGAGGCAAACCACCCAGGGACCACCTCCCAGGCAAACCGGTCACCCAGGGACCCCCATCAAACATTAGCAAAAATGTTGTCTATCATCAGGTCAATGATCATGTCAAGGAGAAGTAATTTACATTTCAAAATTAATAGATTTGGTAGATAAGAGTTCAGGAGGGCCTTAGTGCTTCAGCAAAGAAAGGACAGCTCTAGACTGCAGCTGAATCTGGTAATGAATGGTGTGGCTTTTGAACAAGTGGAGGAAACTAAATGACTTGGTGTTAGACTGTAAACTGTCATGGTCAAAACATATAGATTAAATTGTTAGTAAAGATAGGGAGATGTGTGTCCATAAAAAACAAGAGATGCTCCGATTTTGACACCACACTCCAGAAATCAAGTCCTGTAGGCTCTAGTTTTGTCTTATCTTGATTATTGTCCAGTCATGAGGTGAGGAAGAGCTAGTTAAGGAAAGAGCTAGTTAAGCTGCAGCTGGCCCAGAACAGAGCGGCACATCTTGCTCTTCATTGCAATCAGAGGGCTAAAGTAAATACTATGCATGCCAGTCTCTCTTAGCTAAGGGTTGAGGAAAGACTGAGGCTGAGTATAGCCCATGAAGATCTCCACCACAGAAGTCAGAAGAGGTGCAAAAACAGACAGGAAGATCATGTCAGTGACTCAACCCACTCAAGTAGGGTATAACGAAAAAAGCCTGGCACGACATGATGTACCCTTCCTAGGGACGGCATGATAGTGCACTAGGAAGCTATTGACAAACCCCGTAATCGGCAGAGAATCCCAGTAGAGAAGGGACGCTGAGGCAGAGACAGCAAGGGCGGTTCTTCACTCCAGTGCCTTGCCGTTTACCTTCGCACCCCTGGGCCGACCACACTCAACCAAATCAAATTTTATTGCTCACATACACATATTTATCAGATGTTTGTGTTCCTAGCTTGGCTGTCGAAACGTTGGTATTACATTTTTGCATCTGAGCTCCAAGAGTGTGCGGCTTTCTTTTATTTTCAAGTTTCTACTCCGATAGCCAGCACCTCGTCTTAATAGGTGTGCGTTTCTTTTTCTTCTAGTGTGTTCCTAGCTCCAATAGTCCAGTAGTATCTAAAGATTCACAACAACACAGAAATCTAAAAGTAAAAGAAAGGAATTTAGAAATATATAAATATTAGGATGAGCAATGTCTGAGTGGCATTGACGAAAATACAGTAGAGTACAGTATATATATATGAAATGAGTAAAACAGAAAAAACATCTCTATGGACATTTATTTTTAAATCTTACCTTTATTTAACGAGGCAAGTCAGTTAATAACAAATTCTTATTTTCGATGACGGCCTAGGAACAGTGGATGTTCTTGTTCAGGGGCAGAACGACAGAATTTCATCTTGTCAGCTCGGGGATTTGATCTTGCAACCTTTCGGTGCCAAGTCCAACGCTCTAACCACTAGGCTACCTGCCGCCCCATAGGGCAGCAGCCTCTAAGGTACAGGGTTGAGTAACTGGGCGGAAGCCAGCTAGTAATGGCTATTTAACAGTCTGATGGCCTTGAGACTAAAAAACAGCTTGGGTCTCTCGGTCCCAGCTTTGATGCACATGTACTGGCCTCGCCTTCTGTATGATAGCGGGGTGAACAGGCCATGGCTCGGGTGGTTGATGTCCTTGCTGTTCTTCTTGGCCTTCCTGGGACACCGGGTGCTGTTAGATGTCCTGAAGAGCAGGCAGTAATGCTTGGGCAGACAGCTCCCCCTCTGGAGAGCCCTGCGGTTGCGGGCGGTGCAGTTGCCGTACCAAGTGGTGATACAGACTGACAGGATGCTCTCAATTGTACGTCTGTAAAAGTTTGTGAGGGTCTTAGGGGCCTATCCAAATTTCATCAGCGTCCTGAGGTTGAAGAGGCGTTGTTGCACCTTCTTCGCCATATTGTCTGTGTGGGTGGACCATTTCAGATTGTCAGCGATGTGTACGCTGAGGAACTTGAAGCTTTTTACCTTCTCCACTGCGGTCCCGTCGATGTGAATAGGGGCGTGCTCTTTCTGTTTTCTCCTGAAGTCTACGATCAGCTCCTTCGTTTTGTTGATGTTGAGGGAGAGGTTATTTTCCTGGAACCACTCTGCCAGGGCCCTCACCTCCCTGTAAGCGGTCTCGTCATTTGTTGGTAATCAGACCTACTACTGTTGTCTGCAAACTTGATCGAGTTGGATGCGTGCTCAGCCCCTAAGACCCTCATGGGTGAAGGGGGTGCAGGAAGGGGCTGAGCACGCACCCTTGTGGGGTCCCTATGTTGAGGATCAGTTTATTGGAGGTGTTGTTTCCTACCTTCACCACCTGGGGGCGGCCCGTCAGGAAGTCCAGGACCCAGTTGCACAGGGCGGGTTTCACACCCAAGTTTAATGATGAGCTTGGATACTACGGTGTTGAAGGCTGAGCTATAGTCAGTGAACATAATTCTTACAAAGGTATTCCTCTTGTTCAGAAGGGATAGGGCAGGGTGGAGCGCAATGGCGATTGCATCATCTGTGGATCTATTGGGGCATTATGCAAATTGAAGTGGGTCTATGGTGTCAGGTAATGTGGAGGTGATATGATCCTTAACTAGCCTTTCAAAGCACTTCATGATGACAAAAGTGAGTGCTACAGGGCAATAGTCATTTAGTTCAGTTACCTTTGTTTTCTTGGGTACAGGAACAATGGTGGACTTCTTGAAGCAAGTGGGGACAACAGACTGTGATAGGGAGAGATTGAATATGTCCATTAACATTCCAGCCAGCTGGTCTGCGCATGCTCTGAGGAGTCGGCTAGGGATACCGTTCAGAACCGGCAGCCTTGCAAAGGTTAACACGCTTAAATGTCTTACTCATGTCGGCCACGGAGAATGAGAGCCCACAGTCCTTGGGAGCAGATCGCGTTGGTGGCACTGTGTTATCCTCAAAGAGGGCGAAGAAGGTGTTTAGCTTTTCAGGGAGCAAGACGTCGGTGTCCGCGACGTGGCTGGTTTTCCCTTTGTAATCCGTGAATGTCTGTAGACCTTACCACATACGTCTCGTGTCTGAGCTGTTGAATTCCGACTCCACGTTGTCTCTGTACTGACATTTCGCCCTTTGATTGCCTTACGGAGTGAATAATTACACTCTTTGTATTCAACCATATTCCCAGTCACCTTGCCGTGTTTAAATGCAGTGGTTCGCGCTTTCAGTTTTGCACGAATGCTGCCATCTATCCACAGTTTTTGGTTTGGGTAGGTTTTAATAGTCACAGCGGGAACAACCTCTCCTATACACTTCCTGATGAACTCAGTCACCCTGTCTGTGTATATGTCAATGTTATTCTCAGAGGCAACCCGGAACACATCCCAGTCCACTCTGATTGGTCAGACCAGCGTTGAATAGACCTTAGCACAGGTACTTTCTGTTTGAGTTTCTGCCTATAGGAAGGGAGGAGCAAAATGGAGTCGTGATCTGATTTGCCAAAGGGAAGGTGGGAAGGTTCTTGCAGCCATCCCGGAAGGGAGAGTAACAATGGTTGAGATGTTTTGTAGCACGAGTACTACAAGCAATGTGTTGATAGAACTTCGGTCGCTCTTTCCTCAAATGTGCTTTGTTAAAATCCTCAGCAACAATAAATGCGGCCTCAGGATATGTGGTTTCCAGTTTGCACAAAGTCCAGTGTAGTTCTTTGAGGGCCGTCGAGGTATTGGCTTGAGGGGGAATACACACGGCTGTGACTATAACCGAAGAGAATACTCTTGGGGGGTAATACGGCCAGGTGAACAAAAGGACTTGAGTTCCTGTACGTTATCACAATCACATCATGAGTAGTTAATCGTGAAACATACATCACCGCCTTTCTTCATCCCAGAGAGTTCTTTATTCCTGTCTGCGCGATGTACTGAGAACCCATCTGGCTGTATGGACGGGACAGTATATCCGGAGAGAGCCATTCCTTGAAACAGAGTATGTTACAGTCCCTGATGTCTCTCTGGAAGGAGATCCTCGGCCTGAGCTCATCTACTTTATTGTCCAAGGACTGAACATTAGCGAGTAAAATACTCAGAAGCGGTGGATGGTGTGCACGCCTCCTGAGTCGGACAAGAAATCCACTCCAAATACCTCTTCTCTGCCGGCAGCATCTTGGAGCAGCCTCTGGGGTAAGTTAAATTGCCCTGGGGGGTATGAACATAGGTTCCAATTTGGGAAAGTCGTATCTGGTCGTAATGCTGAGTTTTTGTTGTTGTAGTTTTACCCCTTTTCCAATTGGAAGTTACAGTCTTGTCCCATCGCTGCAAATCCCGCACGAACTCCGGGAGAGGTGAAATTTGAGAACCATGGGTCCTCCGAAACACTACCTTGCCAAGCCACACTACTTCTTGACACACTGCACGCTTAACCCGGAAGGCAGCCGCACCAACGTGTCGGAGGAAACACCGTACAACTGGCGACCATGTCAACGTGCACGCGTCTGGCCCCCCACAGGAGTAGATGGACCGCGATGGTACAAGGACATCCAGCCAAAACCTCCCCTAACCAGGATGACGCTGGGCCAATTGTGCGCCGCCCCATGAGTCTCCTGGTCGCGGACGGCTGCGACACAGCCCGGGATCGAACCTGGATCTGTACTGATGCCTCTAGCACTGCGATGCAATGCCTTAGGCTGCTGCGCCACTCGGGAGGCATAATGCTGTTGAGTTACAGCCACTCTGATATCCAAAAGTAACTTCCGTCTGTATGTAATAACATAAAAAATGTTCTGGGCTAATAATGTAAGAAATAACACACCAAAAAACGAAATACTGAGCTTCCATGTCTGTCGGCGCAATCTTGCAATATAATAGGACCTACTGAAGAGATTAGTCTTCAGTAAAGACTTAAAGGCTGAGATCGAGTCTGCGTCTCTCACATGGACAGGCAGACCATTCCATAGAAATGGAGCTCTATAGGAGAAAGCTCTGCCGCCAGCTGTTTGCTTAGAAATTCTAGGGACAATAAGGAGGCCTGCGTATTGTGACTGTAGCATAGTGTAGGTATGTACGGCAGGACAAAGTGGCAGAGACAGGTAGGAGCAAGACCATGCAATGCTTTGTAAGTTAGCAGTAAAACCTTGAAATCAGTCCTAGCCTAAACAGGAAGCCAGTGTAGAGGCGCTAGCACTGGAGTAATATGATACAATTTTGGGGTTCTAGTCAAGAATCTAGCAGCTGTATTTAGCACTAAATTAAGTTTATTTAATTTTTGGACAAAAGCAGTGAAATATGACAAGGCAGGAGCTACTCTTCCTGGGGTCCAAACATTAAAGAACTTACATTACATATAAAACAAAAATTAAAACAGTGCATCCTAACATTAGTACACCACTACACATCTACAATACAAAATGTATAATAATGTATGCGTATGGGTGTATGTACGTGTGTGTCTCTTCACAGTCTCCGATGTTCCATAAGGTATTTGTTTTCTTTTCTATCTGATTCTACTGTTTGCATCAGTTACCTGATGTGGAATATAGTTCCATGTAGTCATGGCTCTATGTAGCAATGTGCGCCTCCCATAGTCTGTTCTGGATTTAGGAATTGTGAAGAGACTTCTGGTGGCATGTCCTGTGGGGCATGCATGGGTGTCCGAGCTGTGTGCTAGTAGTTTAAAACAGACAGCTCGGTACATTCCGCTTGTCATCACTTCTTACAAAAACAAAGTAGTGATGACGTCAATCTCCCTTCCACTTTGAGCCATGAGAGATTGACATGCACATCATTAAACGTTAGCTCTCTGTGTACTTTTAAGGGCCAGCTGTGCTGCCCTGTTCTGAGCCAACTGCAATTTCCCTAATTCCCTCTTTGTGGCACTTGACCACACTACTGAACAAAAGCCTAGGTGTGACAAAACTAGGGCCTACCTTGATGATAGTGTTGTTAAGGCAGAGTAACGCTTTATTATGAACGGACGTTTTAGCTACTGTTGTATCAATATGTTTTGACCATGACAGTTTACAATCCAGTTTTACTCCAAGCAGTTTAGTCACCTCAACTTGCTAAATTTCCACATGATTCATTACGAGATGTAGCTAAGGTTTAGGATTTAGTGAATGATTTGTCCCAAATTCAATGTATTTAGTTTTGGAAATATTTATGACTAACTTATTCCTTGCCACCCAATTCTGAAACAAACTGCAGCTCTTTATTAAGTGGTGCGGTCATTTTAGTTGCTGTAGTAGCTGATGTGTGTAGTGTTGAGTCATCCGCATACATAAACACATTGGCTACCATGTCGTTAGTAAAGATTGAAAAAAGGGGCCTAAACAGCTACCCTGGGGAATTCCTTATTTTACCTGGATTATGTTGGAGGCTTCCATTAAAAAACACCTTCTGTGTTCTGTTAGACAAATAACTCTATCAACAATATAGCAGGGGGTGTAAAGCCATAACACATATGTTTTTCCAGCAGCAGACTATGATCGATAATGTCAAAAGCCACATTTTTATGAATTTCTCTCAGCCAGTCAGTCATTTGTACAACCTTATTATCATCAATTTCTCTCAGCCAAACATCAGTCATTTGTGTAAGTGCTGTGCTTGTTGAATGTCCTTCCCTATAAGAGCGCTGAAAGTCTGTTGTCAATCTGTTTACTGTAAAATAGCATTGCATCTGGTCAAAACATTTTTCCATAATTTACCAAGAGTTGGTATCAGGCTGATTGGTTGGCTATTTGAGCCAGTAATGGGGGCTTTACTAGGGTAGCGGAATGACTTTTGTTTCCCTCCAAGCCTGAGGGCACATTCTTTCTAGTAGGCTTTAATTGAAGATATGGCAAATAGGAGTGGCAATATTGTCCACTATTATCCTCAGTAAGTTTTCATCCAGATTGTCAGACCACGGTGGCTTGTCATTGTTGATAGACAATTTTTTCACCTCTTCCACACTCACTCTACGGAATTCAAAAGTACAATGCTAGTCTTTCATAATTTGGTCAGATATACCTGGATATGTATTGTCAGCATTTGTTGCTGGCATGACATGCCTAAGTTTGGCAAGATAAGCAATGAAAAAGTCATTAAAAGTAGTTGGCAAAATCAGTGGATTTTATGATGAATCTGATTCAATGAATGATGGAGCCGAGTTTACCCTTTTCCCCAAAATTTCATTTAAGGTGCTCCAAAGCTTTTTACTATCATTCTTCAAATAATTTATTTGACCAATTAGTTAAAATATTTCCGGGTCAAGGTTGAACTTTTTCAGGAGAGGCTTTATTACTGCAACTTTTAGTGAGTTTGGTACACATCCGGAGAATAGGGAGCAATTTATTGTGTTCAACATAGGAGGGCCAAGCACAGGAAGTAGCTCTTTCAGTAGTTTAGTTGGAATAGGGTCCAGTTGGCAGCTGGAAGGTTTAGAGGCCATTATTATTTTCGTGAATGTGTCGAGATATACAGGATGAAAAACTTGAGTCTCCATTGATCCTAGGTCCTGGCAGTTCTGTGTAGAGTTTGAGAAATACGCAGATTCAAAGGATTCCATAATTAGCTTTCTAATGATTATGATATTTAATCAAAAAAGTTATTGAATTCATCACTGCTGAAGTGAAGGCCATCCTCACTTATGGAATGCTGCTTTTTATAGTTAGCTTTGCGACAGTAACAAACAATACATTTAGGATTGTTTTTATTCTCAATGATGTTGGAAAAGTAGGCTGATCGAGCAGCAGTGAGGGCTCTTTGGAATTGCACGGTACTGTCTTTCCAAGCAAATCGAAAAACTTCCAGTTTGGTGGAGCACCATTTCCGTTCCAATTTTCTGGAAGCTTGTTTCAGGGCTCGTGTAATTTCTGTTGACCGGGGAGCTAATTTCTTGTGACAAAAGGTTTTAGATCCTTTATGTGGTTAACTGATTTTCATACTTCGACGTCCTTGGGTAGGTGGAGGGTGTCTGGAAAGGCATCTAGGAATACATGGGATGTCAGAATTTATAGCACGGCTTTTGACAATCCTTGGTTCGGATTTGAGCAGATTATTTGTTGCGACTGCAAACATAAAATGGTGGTCCGACAGTCCAGGATTATGGGGAAAGCCATTTAGATCCACAATATTTATTCCACAAGACAAAACTAGATCCAGGGCATGACTGTGGCAATGCGTAGATCCGGAGACATGTTGGACAAAATCCACTGAGTTGATGGCTCCAAAAGCCTTTTGGCGTGGGTCTGTGGCCTTTTCCATGTGAATATTGAAGTCACCAAAAATGAGAATATTATCTGCCATGGCTACAAGGTTATATAGCAATTCAGGAAAGTCAGTGAGGAACGCTGTATAAAGTAGCTATAAAAAGGCTGCATAGATTTCATGACAAGAAGCTCAAGACAGAAACGCAGTAATGATTTTTTCCCGTAATTTGGAAAGGTGGCAGGTTTCGGCGGCTCAGACCCAGTAACGAGTGGAGCAGACCCGAGAATGCTTGGGCTCTGACTCCGAGTCGTTGCTTAGTGGGGAAAACTGGTTTAACGTTTTGATCTATGAATGAGCAACAACGATTGAGCTGAAAGCATTTCTTTCCAGAAGTTATAAGAAAATTGTCCGGCTGAGGAAACTGTGCAGGGTGATTAACACTACAACCTGTATTTACTGGTGGCACAGACGCTGTACCATCCTTTCCTTAACTTAAATTTGCCCTTGTCTAACGGCTGCGTCTGAAGCAGAGCTTGCAAAGCGGCTATCCTCACCATAAGGGCGGTAGTTCTGTACTAAAGTGTACAGCGACCACAATGAGAATTATATATTTTTTACCTTTATTGAACTAGGTAAGTCAGTTCAGAACAAATTCTTATTTTCAATGACGGCCTAGGAACAGTGGGTTCAGTCTATTAATGTTATGTATTGTGTCATATTTCATGTGGACCCCAGGAAGTAGCTGCTGCTTTCGCAACAGCTAATGGGAATCCTAATAAAATACCAAATATCAAGGAGCTCGACAAAAATGACACAAAAATCATGAAACGGGTTTACCATGAAAAACATCCAAAAATAATAATTCGAGGCAGAAAAGAGGCACTAAAAAAAAAAAGTCAGAATACATTTTAGCTCACTTTAATCCATTGTTCAAGATCAGTACAGGTGACTGACATTTCTTCACTGAATAAAACTTCAGCTTGATGTCAAAACATCAGTTTCTTCATTATTTTCACCTCCCAATAATTAAGAGGAAGTGTAAACTCTAACATAGCCTATTAGCTGGAAAGGTAGTGTCAAACATATTTTGCAAAGAGCAGCTGTTGAGCCGGATGAACAATGGTTAGCCACGTGTTGGCAAAAATGTATCTCCAAGTCAAGAAAGCTTACAAGCAGCCACTGGTAGCCTATTCACGGGTGCTCAAAGCCTATGTCAGATACTCCAGAGAGTGTCATTTGCTCAATATTAAGAGTTGAGAAATAAAGTTGACATATAATTATCCTCTTTTCTATTGTAGGCAGGTCATTCAAAATGGTTTATTCTGTTGTTTCGAGCGATATTCATTAATACAAAAATATGTAGATTTGCCAAGTACACATATATAGACATACAAAAGTATGTGGATATCCCCTCAAATTAGTTGAATTCTGCTATTTCAGCCACACCAGTTGCGTACAGGTGTATAAAATCGAGCACACCGCCATGCAATCTCCATAGTAAAACATTGGCAGTAGAATGGCCTTACTGAAGTGCTCAGGGATTTTCAATGTGGCATGGTCATAGGATGCCACCTTTCCAACAAGTTGGTTAGTCAAATTTCCGCCCTGCTCGAGCTGCCCCGGTCAACTGTAAGTGCTGTTATTGTGAAGTGGAACGTATAGGAGCAACAACGGCTTAGCTGCGAAGTGGTAGGCCATACAAGCTCACAGAACGGGACAGCTGAACGATGAAGAGCGTAAAAATAGTCTGTCCTCGGTTGCAACACTCACTACCGAGTTCCAAACTGCTTCTGGAAGCAACGTCAGCACAATAACTGTTTGTCAGGAGCTTCATGAAATGGGTTTCCATGGCCGAGCAGCCACACACAACCCTAAGATCATCATGCACATGGCCAAGCGTCGGCTGGAGTGGTGTAAAGCTCGCTACCATCAGACTCTGGAGGGACAAATCTGGGTTTGGCGGATGCCAGGAGAATGCTATGTACCTCAATGCATAGTGCCAACCATTTTGTAATTTAAGTTCAGACAGTAACAATGTGTGAACACATTTTAAACTGAAGTTTTTAGTGTTGGCAGGATACCATGAAGTGTACCAGTGTTGGCGGTAAAGTCACTGCATTCTACATGAGAAGTCAATGTCTCAAGAGAAATTCTGAAGCAGCAGCTGACATTTCCGGTTGGGGTCTGTCCCGTTTCTTATCTCCCAACAACCACCCCTTCTCCTTTCTTGGAAGGAAATGGTTGTGCATGAAATGCATATGCTAATCTAAGAGCCTTCAAACAAAGTGCAATGCAATGGCTGCATCCCCTTGAATAGATCTGAGTAATCTGCATAATTCATATAATCAGTTTTATTAACAAAATGCTTAGCTTGGTATGAAAAGCTTTGCACATAGACACAAAGTATGGAAGCTTTTGAAACTCCTCAAGTGAGCTATAACACTAAAATGAGCCATGCAATGTATCTATAAATTAATCAACATTTCCATTTTAGAAGTAGGAAAATACAAAAATAACAATACAGAAGTTATTATTGATTGTGGGCAAATAAGCATCTGCGACATCAGCTGTCATGCATGCATGTAAAGTTCCTTAACGACATGTTTTCTGTGATATCTGCTAATAGTCATCCTCATCGATATCATCCTCATCAAGATCATCATCACCAGTATCTGTTTTGACAATCAGAAGAGGGTTTCTGCGAGGACTCAGCTCTAGGAAAGCCCCTGTGCGGGCAGTATCTGTTGCAGTGGCTGTGGCAGTCGCAGGCTGTGAACAGTCTCTCTCTGCCTCTCCCTGTGCACTGCTCCTGGAATGCCTGCTGCCCTGAGGCTGTGCTGAAATCCACAGCCCCTCCTCCACCCTCTCTCCCAGCTCCTGGATCAGCTGTCTGGGGCAGGACACAGCAGATGGGAGGGTGCTGGGCTTCCTCTCGGATGATGTGAGAACAGCACAGGACTCCTGGTGGATGGGAGGGGCAGCAGGCCGGGGATGTATGGGGATGGCCTCGGCTCCCTCTCCTCCTCCCTCTGTTCTGTCAGCACAGTCCTTCCCTTCAGCTTCAGAGTCCTCACTCTCCTCAGACGAGTCGCTGCTACTGTCGTTGCTGTCGGACTCCTCTCTGATGTGTAACAGAGGAGTTCTCCTGGGGCTTTTCCCCCCGTCCTCCACCTTCTCTTCTTCCTCTACCAGCGTCGCTGCCGTCTCCAGCACCTCCAACTCCAGATCCAGGTCTCTTTTCCGTAGGGATACTTTCCGTAAGGGATCGGCCAAAGCTGTCACCTTCCTGGACCTGACAAAGAGAGAAAAAGAGAACGGGATGAGACGGTCAGGAAAGTACAGCAAAGGTGGATCAGTTTCTCTTTTTAAACTTGGAAGCAAATATTTACAAATCCCCCCCCAAAAACTACAAAATCTATTTAAAGAGCTACTTGTCCAACACTGATGAGTAGTAGGTATTACGACTATGCTATATGTACGACTGCACTTCCTACAAAAAAATATAGCAACGAGATCTCAATCTACAAATCTAATATCCATTACCCAAATCCCAGCCTCATCTGAATGCTAAGTAGACAGCGATTCACAGAGGCATGAGCTCAATGAAATATGTAAATCATGTTTAATAATGTAGGAAGATGAGTGTGTCTGATATGCAGGTTCTGCCCCTCGAGTCTCCCACTGAAGCTCTCCCTGCAGGAGATAAGAGCAAGGCGGATGACAGAGTGATACATGCCTTATACATTATTCATGAAGCTAAACCAGCGCAGGATGTTGCCAAAACTCAAGTGGCTGCTATTCTTCCACGGTGCAGCCGATCAGCCTTCAATGCCATGATGATTACCAGCTGACCTCTGCGCGGCTCAGGACGGGTCCATTCAGGGAGGGATAAAGCACATGAGCCTGCGGTCGTCCACAGCCATTCAGCTCCTCACACTCAGCCACACTGTGGCCCCTGCTGCCCTCCCTGGCCCAATTAACCGACCGCTGAGAGCCAAGATGGTTCCTTATTACCGCAAAGCCTTAATTTACTCCCACCGTGGGGAGGAAACCGTTTACACAGCCAACAGAGGGATGTACTCATTTAGGACCTCGGGAGACTGTGTAAACAGACCGTATAGCTAGTTGCCGTACTCTATCAAAGAAGACATCTCTAAGGCCTACATGAATATCAAATATCCATTCAGGAAATAAGGGGAGTAACAGTATTTGGAAAGAGACCAAACAATTGAAGACCAAACAATTAAAGGAGATCAGTTACTGACAATGAGTAAGGGATGACTAAGCATAAATACAACCCACAACACCCCCACCACCGTGTGTGCAGAGAGTCAGACCCCACAAGGAAACCGTCAAAAATCGGAACTTATCAAGAGTGGCCACAGTGGCTCACGGGTGTGCGTACCCATATACACACATGCAGTAATTTTTGGGGCCCATTTATCCCCACTTCCACACCTTGCGACCAAAACATTTTAGCAGCCCCCCACCTGACGGCGAGCAGAAATACTTTTTTTGTTTAGGATTTAATTTCCTCCAATTGTCCACATTCTGCCATGGGACGTGGAGAAATGATTGCCATTTTAAAGCAAGTTCACTGCAATATCCCACACGCTGCCAAAGGATGGCAAGAAATGTTTGCCATTTTTAGTATGATATCTGAGTGTGGCTAACAAAATCAAATCCGGGTCCCCCTGTCGGTAATCCGACTACTACAAGATTAGATAGCTGGCTAGACTAATTGACCAATCTAAAACATTTTAGCTGACATGGGCTAATTCAGTGATTTTCAGACTGACAAGAGAAAAACTGCTGATGCGCAACCAAATTTCTGTGTTCTAAATTGCAACAGCAAATGGAGAGCCTGTGTGTATTCATTTTCACAGTACCAGTCAAAAGTTCAGACACACCTACGCATTCAAGGATTTATTTATTTGTATCATTTTCTACATTGTAGAATAATAGTGAAGACAAAACGATGAAATACCACATATGGAATCATGTAGAAAACAAAAACAACGTTAAACAAATCTAAATATATTTTACATTTTAGATTCTTCAAAGAAGTCTACTCTTCAACCTTGATGACAGTTTTGCACTCTTGGCATTCTCTCAACCAGCTTCATGAGAAATGCTTTCCCAACAGTTTTGAAGGGGTTCCCACAAACATGGAGCACTTGTTGGCTGCTTTTTCTTCACTCTGTAGGCCAACTCATCCCAAACCATCTCAATTGGGTTGAGGTCAGGTGATTGTGGAGGCCAGGTCATCTGATGCAGCACTCAATCACTCTCCTTCTTGGTCAAATAGCCCTTACACAGCCTGGAGGTGTGTTTTGGGTAATCGTCCCGTTGAAGAAAAAAAAAAAAGTGTCCCACTAAGCACAAACCAGACGGGATGGCGTATCGCTGCAGAACGCTGTGGTAGCCATGCTGGTTAAGTGTGCCTTGAATTCTAAATAAATTCACTGACAGTGTCACCAGAAAAGCACCCCCACCACTTCTTCCATGCTTCACGGAGATCCGTTCACCTTCCTTCCCCGCATCTCACAGACATGGCGGTTAGAACCAAAAGTCTCAAATGTGGACTCATCAGACCAAAAGGACAGATATCCACCAGTCTAATGCCAATTGCTCGTGCTTCTTGGCCCAAGCAAGTCTCTTATAATTGGTGTCCTTTAGTAGTGGTTTCTTTGCAGCAATTCAACCATGAAGGCCTGATTCACACAGTCTACTCTGAACAGTTGATGTTGAGATGTGTCTAACTTGAACTCTGTGAAGCATTTATTTGGGCTGCAATTTGAGGTGCAGTTAATTGGTGGAGTGCTGCAGAGATGGTCGTCCTTCTGGAAGGTTCTCTCATCTCCACAGAGGACCTCTGGAGCTCTGTCAGAGTGACCATCTGGTTCCAAGGCCCTTCTCCCCTGATTGCTCAGTGTGGCTGTGCGGCCAGCTCAAGGAAGAGTCTTGGTGGTTACAAACATCTTCCACTTAAGAATGATGAAGGCCACTGTGTTCTTGGGGACCTTCAATGCTGCAGACATTTTCTTAGTACCCTTCCCCAGATCTGTGCCTTGACACAATTCTGTCTCGGAACTCTCTAGACAATTCCTTCAACCATATGGCTTGGTTTTTGCTCGGACAAAAACTGTCAACTGTGGGAGCAATTCGACCATGAAGACCTGATTCACGCAGTCTCCTCAGAACAGCAGATGTTGAGATGTGTCTGTTACTTGAACTCATGAAGCATTTACTTGGGCTGCAATTTCTGAGGCCGTTAACTAATGAACTTATCCTGTGCAGCAGAGGTAACTCTGGATCTTCCTTTCCTGTGGCGGTCCTCATGAGAAACAGTTTCATTATAGTGCTTGATGGTTTGTGACTGCACTTGAAGAAACGCTCAAAGTGCTTGAAATTTTCTAGACTGACCAGGTCTTAAAGTAATGATGGGACTGTCATTTTTCTTGCCATAATATGGACTTGGGTCTTTCACCAAATAGGGCTATCTTCTGTATACCACCCCTACCTTGTCACAACATAACTGATAGGCTCAAACGCATTAAGGAAAGAAAATCCACAAATTCACTCTTAATGCGCAACTGTTAATTGAAATGCATTCCAGGTGACTACCTCATGAAGCTGTTTGAGAGAATGCCAAAAGTGTGCAAAGCTGTCAAGGCAAATGGTGGCTACTTTGAAGAATCTAAAATATAAAATGTAGTCTGATTTGTTTAACATATGTGTTACTTCATAGTGTTGATGTCTTCATTATTATTCTACAACGTAGAAAATAGTAAAAAGAAAGAAAGAAAACTCATGAATGAGTAGGTGTCCAAACTTGACTGGAAAATTGGTTGTATAAATAAATACACAGACTTCCCTTCAAAAGTTCGGGTCACTTAGAAATGTCCTTGTTTTTGAAAGAAAAGCAAGTTGTTTTGTCCATTAAAATAACATCAAATTGATCAGAAAGACAGTGTAGACGTTGTTAATGTTGTAAATGACTATTGTAGCTGGAAACATTGATTTCTTAAACTGTTGTTCTGATTAAAGAAGCAATAAAACTGGCCTTCTTTAGACTAGTTGAGTATCTGGAGCATCAGCATTTGTGGGTTCGATTACAGGCTCAAAATAGCCAAAAACAAAGACCTTTCTTCTGAAACTCGTCAGGCTGTTCTTGTTCTGAGAAATTAAAGGCTATTCCATGATGGAAATGGCTGAGAAACTGAAGATCTCGTACAATGCTGTGTACTACTCCCTTCACAGAACCGCGCAAACGGTCTCTAACCAGAATAGAAAGAGTGGGAGGCCCCGGTGCACAACTGAGCAAGAGGACTTCAGTTAGTGCTAAATACGGCTACTAGAACTAAAACTAAAAAATGTAATCATATTACTCCAGTGCTAGCCTCCCTACACTGGCTTCCTGTCAAGGCAAGGGTTGATTTCAAGGTTTTACTGCTAACCTACAAAGCATTACATGGGCTTGCTCCTACCTATCGCTCTGATTTGGTCCTGCCGTACATCCCTACACGTATGTCACAAGACGCAGGCCTCCTAATTGTCCCTAGAATTTCTAAGCAAACAGCTGGAGGCAGGGATTTCTCCTATAGAGCTCAATTTTTATGGAATGGTCTGCCTACCCATGTGAGAGACGCAAACTCGGACTCAACATTTAAGTCTTTACTGAAGACTCATCTCTTCAGTGGGTCATATGATTGAGTGTAGTCTGGCCCAGGAGTGTGAAGGTGAACGGAAAGGCTCTGGAGCAACGAACCGCCCTTGCTGTCCCTGCCTGGCCGGTTCCCCTCTTTCCACTGGGATTCTCTGCCTCTAACCCCATTACAGGGGCTGAGTCACTGGCCCCCCCCTCCCCCTTGGGTTGTGCCGTGGCGGAGATCTTTGTGGGCTATACTCGGCCTTGTCTAAGGATGGTAAGTTACATTTACATTTAAGTCATTTAGCAGACGCTCTTATCCAGAGCGACTTACAAATTGGTGCATTCACCTTATGACATCCAGTAGAATAGTCACTTTACAATAGTGCATCTAAATCTTAAAGGGGGGGTGAGAAGGATTACTTATCCTATCCTAGGTATTCCTTAAAGAGGTGGGGTTTCAGGAGTCTCCGGAAGGTGGTGATTGACTCCGCTGTCCTGGCGTCGTGAGGGAGTTTGTTCCACCATTGGGGGCCCAGAGCAGCGAACAGTTTTGACTGGGCTGAGCGGGAACTGTACTTCCTCAGTGGTAGGGAGGCGAGCAGGCCAGAGGTGGATGAACGCAGTGCCCTTGTTTGGGTGTAGGGCCTGATCAGAGCCTGGAGGTACTGAGGTGCCGTTCCCCTCACAGCTCCGTAGGCAAGCACCATGGTCTTGTAGCGGATGCGAGCTTCAACTGGAAGCCAGTGGAGAGAGCGGAGGAGCGGGGTGACGTGAGAGAACTTGGGAAGGTTGAACACCAGACGGGCTGCGGCGTTCTGGATGAGTTGTAGGGGTTTAATGGCACAGGCAGGGAGCCCAGCCAACAGCGAGTTGCAGTAGTCCAGACGGGAGATGACAAGTGCCTGGATTAGGACCTGCGCCGCTTCCTGTGTGAGGCAGGGTCGTACTCTGCGGATGTTGTAGAGCATGAACCTACAGGAACGGGCCACCGCCTTGATGTTAGTTGAGAACGACAGGGTGTTGTCCAGGATCAAGCCAAGGTTCTTAGCGCTCTGGGAGGAGGACACAATGGAGTTGTCAACCGTGATGGCGAGATCATGGAACGGGCAGTCCTTCCCCGGGAGGAAGAGCAGCTCCGTCTTGCCGAGGTTCAGCTTGAGGTGGTGATCCGTCATCCACCTCAAGTTGGTGGTTGAAGATATCCTTCTAGTGGTGTGGGGGTTGTGCCCTTCCTGTTTGGCCCTGTCCGGGGCTATCATCGGATGGGGCCACAGTGTCTCCTGACCACTCCTGTCTCAGCCTCCAGTATTTATGCTGCAGTAGTTTGTGTGTCGGGGGCTAGGGTCAGTTTGTTATATCTGGAGTGCTTCTCCCGTCAAAAATCCGGTGTTGTGTGAATTTAAGTATGCTCTCTCTAATTCTCTCTTTCTTTCTCTCTCTCTCTCGGAGGACCTGAGCCCTAGGACCATGCCTCAGGACTACCTGACATGATGAGTCCCCAGTCCACCTGGCCGTGCTGCTGCTCCAGTTTCAACTGTTCTGCCTGTAATTAATATTATTTAACCATGCTGGTCATTTATGAACATTTGAACATCTTGGCCATGTTCTGTTATAATCTCCACCCGGCACAGCCAGAAGAGGACTGGCCACCCAACATAGCCTGGTTCCTCTCTAGGTTTCTTCCTAGGTTTTGGCCTTTCTAGGGAGGTTTTCCTAGCCACCGTGCTTCTACACCTGCATTGCTTGCTGTTTGTGGTTTTAGGCTGGGTTTCTGTAGAGCACTTTGAGATATCAGCTGATGTACGAAGGGCTATATAAATAAATTTGATTTGACAAGTATATTAGTGTCTAGTTTGAGAAAGACGCCTCACAAGTCCTCAACTAGCAGCCTCATTAAACAGTACCTGCAAAACACCAGTCTCAACGTCAACAGTGAAGAGGTGACTCCGGGATGCTGGCCTTCTAGGCAGAGTTGCAAATAAGAAGCCACATCCCAGACTGGCCAATAAAAAGAAAATATTAAGATGGGCAAAAGGACACTGGACAGAGGAACTCTGCCTAGAAGGCCGGCATCCCGGAGTCACCGCTTCACTGTTGACTTTGAGAGTGGTGTTTGTGGGTACTATTTAATGAAGCTACCAGGTGAGGACTTGTGACGTGTCTGTTGACTCATTAGTCCAGAGCACCTGCTGACATTTTTCTGCACCCCAGTTCCTGTGTTTTCATGCATAGCTTCCATGTCGGAGGTATGACTTTTTGTTCGCAAGTCTTCCATGAAGGCCACTTCTGACAGTAGATGGGTGTACCAGGGCCCTATTGTTTTCTGCCAATTCTGAGCTGATGGCACTGCTGGACATCGCCGATTGCGATGGGAAGGAAGCATGATACGTCTTATCTGCTGCAGTAAGTTTCCTTGGCCAACTACTGCATCTACGGTCCTCAACGTTGCCCGTTTCTTTGTGCTTCTTCAAAAGAGCAGCACATCTGGAAACCCCTGTCTGCCTTGACATGTCCGTCTGCCTGGGAGAGACCTTGTTGATGCAGTATAACTACCTTGTGTCTTGTTGCTATGCTCAGTCTTGCCATGGTGTATGACTTTTGACAGTAAACTGGCTTCATCAACCTCACCTTGTTAGCTGAGTTTGGCTGTTCCTCAACCTGTTTTATTCCTCCAACACAGCTGTTTCTGTTTCAGTTTATTTTTTTATTTTTTTAACCAGGCAAGTCAGTTAAGAAAAAAAATCTTATTTTGACGGCCTAGGAACAGTGGGTTATCTGCCTGTTCAGGGGCAGAACGACAGATTTGTACCTTGTCAGCTCGGGGGTTTAACCACTAGGCTACCCTGCCGCCCCAGTTAATGATTGTTTCAACCTACATGTTGAATTGATAATCATTAGCATGTGTACTAATATATATATAGCGAGAGATAAAAAAAAAAGACCATTTATTCTTCGGCAGATTGGCCGTACCGACTTCAAGACCACTTCTGTCTCAAACAGTTTGGGCTCCACACTAATATGACCCCTCTGTGTAAAGGTGAGACTCTCACTCACAAACATGTTGGTCACAAGAATTTCCCCACAGTACCAGATGAAAATATGAACGGAAGTATTTACTGAGTGTTTAGTGCCTGATCCTTCTTTTCTCTCTCAGATATAGGACAGACACTTCAGACCAAACTTCCTATTGATGTTTTTTGGGGGCGACGATCTGTTGTTCCATGTAGAAAATCTGTTATACAATGCATTTGTAAGGGCTAATAGCAGTAATGCCAAACATTTTTTATTAAATCAAATAAGTGTTTTATATATATTTTTTATACTTCAGGGGGTCTTAAAATTCAAAATCAAATAGATAAATGATCCTTGGGAGGACCTTCTTAAAACAATTCCATATAGCTTAGTAGAACCCCTCCCCCTGCTTTGACAGGGCTTAAGCCCTTGCTGGAGTTGAGCAGGCTGGCTGACTAGCTCTGGCTGGAGAGCCCCCTGTAGCACTGCAACTTCAAAGCAGATACCCTCCTCCATCCCCCACCTCCCGCATTCTCTTTCCCCCGTGGGAAGTCATTATTGAGTTAGCATTGGAGAGGCTACGTGCTTGTTCTCTCCCCTCGCTCCCCCTCTCCCTGCGCTGCAGTGCGAGAAGCTCAGCTTGCGGTGAGCACAAAGGCTGCTTTTGGAGGGAATAAATAACATTGTACACAGTTCAGTCATTACTAATGTCGTGGGCTCCCTTCATTAACTGAGGGGCAGCTTTTCAAGGTTGGAAAACTTCTGTCGCCACAAAGACGCTTCCATCTTTCAGACAACAAACAAGAGTCCTTGGATGAGGACAGGGAGCAGGGGGGTGGTGGGGGAGAAGGACAACTAGACAGTCAATTACAAACCATTTCTACCAGCAGCCTCATGTTCAATGATGCCAGAAGACATTCGACACATGTTCCTACTCATACTTCTTAGTTAATCTTAAATGTACAAATTAATTTCACAAGATTTGTCAAGGGAGTGTATGTACATTATTCAATGGATATAGTGGATGGACAGTCAGACACTGTTTTCAAATGGCATACAGTTAGCATTTACCAACATCTCATTCATGGAACAAAACGTAGGCGGTAGTTGTTTCTGACAAAGTTGGCTTGTTTTATAAGGCTGAAAGACTTATAAATGGATGCTTGGATTTCCTCTCTTCCTGAGTTTGATGGTTTGAGGGAGTGTGTGATGAAATGTGTTATGGAGTGTGTGAGTAACACTGAAGACCTGTGTCCGAGGCATTAGGCCAGGGGTGTTGCAATCGGTCTTCAACGAGGTTCTGGAAAAGATTAGCCCTCCATCCATCGTTTTGGGATTTTTCAATGCACCACGACTGTCTAGCTTTCATTTAGATGATTATTAGCGAGCTGGACACAGTACATTTTTGGTTTGAGTTATTTTAAAATATATTGAGTTTGATTCCCCCTCTCCCCAAAAAACATTTCAACCCACCCGCAGGCTGTATGTTTGACACCGCTGCATTAGGCTATATAACAGAGTAGGGACTGTAATCTAAGGAAGTGCTTTCTTGCTGTATAGAGAGACCATTAGTTAATGTGCAACATGAAGAGAGCTGGTAGAACTGCCTGCAGAGCTTGTTGTTTACCGACCCTCCTAATCAAAACAAGGACGCAAGGAGAGGAAGTTACCTCATACAAAGCAAGGCTGAATCACTCATTATTAGTGTAGCACGAATGCAACACTGTCAGTATTTCTCTCTCTCTCTGCGCGTGTGGTGAGCTGCCTGTGTAAGTACACAAAATCTGGACATCATGCAGAGAGGAAATCTGTAGTACTTCTCCCCATTAGCTGTGAGACCGTATTGGCTTTGTCGAGCCCAGCGGGACACAAAGACTATCTACTGTCTCTGTGGTGGGGAAGGCTCAAAACACACAGACCATATACACGGAGTACACATGGCCAGTGATTCCATGTCTATGTACATAGGGCAGCAGCCTCTAAGGTGCAGGGTAACAGTCACTTCGTGACAGGACCAGGTGAAAACTGTGATCCCTAATTGAGGTCACTTGTTAAATCCACTTCAAATCAGTGTAGATAAAGAGGAGGAGACAGGTTAAAGAATCATTTTTAAACCTCGAGACAATTGAGACATGGATTGTGTGTGTGTGTGTGTGCCATTCAGAGGGTGAATGGGTGAGACAAAATATTTAAGCGCCTTTGAACAGGGTGTGGTAGTAGGTCCCAGGCTCACCAGCTTTGTGTCAAGAACTGCAACGCTGCTGGATTTGTCATGCTCAACAGTTTCCTGTGTGTATCAAGAATGGTCTACCACCCAAAGGACAATCAGCCAACGTGACACAAATATGGAAAGCATTAGAGTCAACATGGGCCAGCATCAATGTGGAACGCTGTTGACACCTTGAAGAGCCCATTCCCCAATGAGTTGAGGCTGCTGTGAGGGCAAAAAAAAATGCCATATTAGGAAGGTATTCCTAATGTTTAGTATACTCAGTATACACCATCTACTACATCACAGGACCCAGGACCGGCTCCAGACAGATGAGTGTGGGTAGAAATACACTAGCAGGTACATGAAAAGGATTAATACCAGAGAAAATGTATCCAAAGCTTTTTCACCTGCATTCCACCCTTTCTAAGAATAAAAAAGAGAAAACTGTACGATGATCAACTTACCATTCCTGCACACGCACTAGACACAGAGTTGCCAGTCCCTGGAGCATTAAAACCACCAGCAAGCCCCCACGAGGCTTAACCGACTCACTTATCTGACCACTGACCTTGTCCGGGGGGGGGGGTCAGCCTGTAGGTTGTCCCTGTGGGGAGCCCGTGTCCCCTGAGGGCCTCCTGGGACTGTGGAGAAGAGAGCTCTCCTCTGGGCATTATCATGCACACAATGTGTGTAGAGGCTGAATGGATTGGTGTGAGTGAGAGAGAAAAAGATCCTTGTTTCCTCCTCCAAGACTAGCAAACCCTTGAGCTAGACACTCACAGGTTGCCATGGTTTTTTGCTCTGGAATTTAATCGACCCAATTAATTGATTGTGCGGCAGACAACGGGTAGAGGGGGTGGAATGTGTGAGCGCTGAAAGAGGAAGGGGAAGTTCGAGGCCTGCTGATTTCGCTGAGATAAAGTAACACAGATCTGATGGGATTTTTTGGACTGGTCACAGTCAATCTACATTGGTCTCCTTCCAAGCCTTTTGATGAGAGAAGAGGAAAAACTGAGAAAGAAAACGAGGAGTGGGTTTTCATTTCAGTCTAGCACCACTGCAGGGGTTCGGCATCGGATGATCATCAAAACCACCCATAGAAACTAATGGTAGAGAAGTTATTTTTATTTGATAGTGGGCATTGTGGGCATCTGATGGTACAAAGATATCTGCAAATTACACAAAATTCCCTGGGTAATGTGGAAACGGTTATAAGCGCGTTAATAATCCTCTTTGGTCAACACCCTTTACCAGGACAAATACAAAATGGTGTCAGAAGGATTTTCTCCACCCTCCTGTTGACCGGAGAGTGGACTGTCCACTTGTTTGTCTGTGTGCAGGAGTCTGTGGAGGGAGAGGGGTTCGCTGGAGTCTAAATCACTGTGAAGTCTTTATGATGCTGTAAATTTGACTCTGGTCTCAGCAGTCAGAGGGACTTTAAGAGCATGAACACATGTGGGACAGCCCAGAGAGAGCCAGACAGTATAAATCAACCCACTGAGCAACGCATTCATTAAATCGCCGTGTCCATCATGAGCAACTGATCGTGTCTGGGAGTCGACTGTGGGGACGACTGACAAGATACAGGATATAGATGACATCTTATCTTACCACAGGACTCACAGGACGAGACGGCACAGTCACTTAGCAGGAATGACAAATGGGGGATATCTAGCAGGGGGGAGAGCAATGCTTACACAATCTGTCATCAAACCGGTCACATGCACAAACGTCTGCCACAACAAACCACAAGTGATAAGAGCACTGTCTATGCAAACCACAGCTGGCTGCTGCTTGAGTGTTGCCTGCCAGCCTTGTCATCTCCGATCTAGACTACTGCAACTCTGTTGGCTGGGCTCCCCGCTTGTGGCAGCAAACCCCTTCAACTTATCCAGAACGACGCAGCACGCCTGGTGTTCAATCTTCCAAAGCTCTCCCATGTCACCCTGGTCCTCCGAACACTCCACTGGCTTCCAGTCTAAGCTCACATCATCTTCAAGACCCTGGTGCTTGCCTACGGAGCAGCGAAGGGAACTGCCCATCCCTACATTCAGACTATGATCAAACCCTACACCCCAACCCCTCTGTTCTGCCACCTCTGGTCTCTTGGCCCTGCCACCTCTACAGGAGGGCAGTTCCCGCTCAGCCCAGTCAAAAGTCTTCTTTGTCCTGGCACACCAATTGTGGAACAAGCTTCCATCTAATGTCAAGACAGAGGAGTCCCTGCCCATCTTCCAAAAACGTCTGAACCCTATCTCTTGCTACGATTGGGATATGTTGTTGATGTAAGTCACTCTGGGAAAAAAGTGTGTGCTAAATGACTTATGTAAATGCCTGCTAGCTCATAGAAAGACAGCTCTCCTCTCTGCTGCTTTGAATGGCAAGTGGACTGCTCGCTTTTATTCCACATTCAGAAGGGAAAGAAATGTAGTCTGTGCAGCACAACAATATAGGATAGGTATGAAATGTCAAAACAATGGAATGGAATGCCTGGGCTCTAGAGGTTTTCCCAGCCAGGTGCCCTGAGGCAGCATCTTCAACAGGAGAGGGTTAGTAACTCTTCCTGGATGCTGGACAGCCTCTGTCTCTCTCTCTCTCTCTCTCTCCATCTCTCTGCCTCTGCTGACACCACAGCTGATATGAGCCAGGTCTCAGGGCAGAAAGAAAACAAGCTTTGCTTATCGACTGAAAAACGTAAACAGAAAAGGGAAATGTAACAATTCAATCATAGGTAAAGGTGGCGAGCACAAGGTCTAATCCATTTAATGATTGATGCAGGGTTGCAGCCAGTGGAAGCCAGCTTGTTGATAGGTCAAGCTGACATTTGGCTCCAATGTACAGCGGTGGAAGGGAAGAGAGGGAGGCGGATTGGAAAGCACTCAACCGCAGATGCCCTCCTGCCGTTTGATCTCCTTGACTGACTGAAATGAGACTGATTGAGTTTTCCAGTGGCTTGACAGTGATGCTGCTTCTGCTCAGAGAGCACTCAAGACCAAGTCTCTCTGTTCTCTTCGTCTGCTGCAGCGAAACAGACAGACCGACCGGGACTGCAGCTCCGATCTCCACCATTGATTTTTATACATCTATTATTAATTGGCCATCGAGGCGTTTTCTTTTCCAGAGAGAAAAGCTCCATCAAACACCGGCAGAGCTTTTATCATGTCTGCATCTGGGCGCTGGGACTACATCATCACCGGCGCACATTTTTCAAAATTCAGGCTTTTTCCAGACTAGCACACCACTCGGCTGAACCCCTGCCAACAATAAAACAGAGCTCATTACCGAATAATGCCCTTGCAGGCTTACAACGTGTAAGTAATTGTAAAATATGTACACTGGTGAGGAAAGAGCCATGCATGCTATATCAATTAGGGAAGAAACTACACAGATCTCTCGAGAGTTGACACGCATCTTGTACTGCACAGTGCACTGTCCATCTGCTTCTTCTAATCTGTGTGTACTGTCACAGAGGCTTCAGTCTCACTGCAGCACTGAGGGAGACAGTACAGTCCACACGCTCTCCAATGGCACCTTTGACATGGGAGAATGGATACGTCTCACAGCGTCTCTGTCAGTCAAGTGGCCGTGCTGTGACAGATGACTCATCTAATCCTCTCCTCCAGTGCAGCGCACTGAAGCAGCATGAAAGCCACTTTGCTTGGCCCCTGGACCTGGGAGGTAATTATGCTCTAGGGCTGAAGGTCCCTGCAGAGGGAGAGAGAGGATGGGGGGGTAGTGAACTTACTTGACCCTCTGGATCCAGACGCAGTAGTCTGTGATGTAGAGGTCGTTCAATATGTAGGCCGGTTCATTCTCCCGGAAGACTTTGTGAATATCCAACAAGCACTTCAGGATGCAGGCTTTCCCTGGACAGGAAAAACAGAAGGAGTAGAAATTGAAAAATGTTGTTATTTTATGGCAATGTGAAGAATGGCAAATATAGCAGTGTTGCTAGCAGGGACTAAGGTTCCAAAAATCTCATTGTTCCATGCAGCCGTCCTTCAAATTATAGGCTGAACAGGCTATGGAAGATCATGTGAGCATTGCAAGACTATCCTATTGCAGACTACTGACAGTCATTTACACTCATGACAGAGAGAGCAATTTATCAATTTTCAGGCCTCCTTTATCTAGTTTATATAGTCCAGAATTTTAACTCAAGTGGGCCAAGATAATGCAAAGGGTTCATTTCATACCGGTTTATGGAGAAAAAAATTGGGCCTGATTTTCCTCGAAGGGAAAGCCAAAGATTACCATTACAAAATGGGACACACCTGGAGGGAGCCACGTTTGATCCATGACATTTGCTGTCACAGGTCGTATAAATAGCCCCTTTATGGGACAGAGCTGGCCCATTGCAGAGCACGGAGGTCTACAGACAATCCTTTTGTCCGGTATGCAACTTCAGGATTGGCTGGCAGCAGACAGACATTCCAGTCCATTCAAAACAAACAGCACACTCGCTCAGAGAAAAACCTTGCACAAACATTTGGTTCTCATTTAGAGCATGAGCACTCACAGAGGACCAGGACCCTCAACTCTCCCTGCTTCCAAACTCACTGCAGACACTAAGTCCTCCCTGCTTCCAAACTCACTGCAGACACTAAGTCCTCCCTGCTTCCAAACTCACTTCAGACACTAAGTCCTCCCTGCTTCCAAACTCACTGCAGACACTAAGTCCTCCCTGCTTCCAAACTCACTGCAGACACTAAGTCCTCCCTGCTTCCAAACTCACTTCAGACACTAAGTCCTCCCTGCTTCCAAACTCACTTCAGACACTAAGTCCTCCCTGCTTCCAAACTCACTGCAGACACTAAGTCCTCCCTGCTTCCAAACTCACTTCAGACACTAAGTCCTCCCTGCTTCCAAACTCACTTCAGACACTAAGTCCTCCCTGCTTCCAAACTCACTGCAGACACTAAGTCCTCCCCTCCAAACTCCTAAGTCCTCCCTGCTTCCAAACTCACTGCAGACACAAAACTCTCCATGCTTCCAAACTCACTTCAGACACTAAGTCCTCCCTGCTTCCAAACTCACTGCAGACACAAAACTCTCCATGCTTCCAAACTCACTGCAGTCCTCCCTAAGCACTAAGTCCTCCCTGCTTCCAAACTCACTGCAGACACAAAACTCTCCATGCTTCCAAACTCACTTCAGACACTAAGTCCTCCCTGCTTCCAAACTCACTTCAGACACTAAGTCCTCCCTGCTTCCAAACTCACTTCAGACACTAAGCCCTCCCTGCTTCCAAACTCACTGCAGACACTAAGCCCTCCCTGCTTCCAAACTCACTTCAGACACTAAGCCCTCCCTGCTTCCAAACTCACTGCAGACACAAAACTCTCCATGCTTCCAAACTCACTTCAGACACTAAGCCCTCCCTGCTTCCAAACTCACTGCAGACACAAAACTCTCCATGCTTCCAAACTCACTTCAGACACTAAGTCCACCCTGCTTCCAAACTCACTGCAGACACAAAACTCTCCATGCTTCCAAACTCACTTCAGACACTAAGCCCTCCCTGCTTCCAAACTCACTGCAGACACTAAGTCCTTGCTTCCAAACTCACTTCAGACACTAAGTCCTCCCTGCTTCCAAACTCACTTCAGACACTAAGTCCTCCCTGCTTCCAAACTCACTGCAGACACTAAGTCCTCCCTGCTTCCAAACTCACTTCAGACACTAAGTCCTCCCTGCTTCCAAACTCACTGCAGACACAAAAGTCCTCCCTGCTTCCAAACTCACTCCACTGCTTCCAAACTCACTTCAGACACTAAGTCCTCCCTGCTTCCAAACTCACTTCAGACACTAAGTCCTCCCTGCTTCCAAACTCACTTCAGACACTAAGTCCTCCCTGCTTCCAAACTCACTGCAGACACTAAGTCCTCCCTGCTTCCAAACTCACTTCAGACACTAAGCTTCCAAACTCCTCAGACCTAAGTCCTCCCTGCTTCCAAACTCACTTCAGACACTAAGTCCTCCCTGCTTCCAAACTCACTGCAGACACTAAGTCCTCCCTGCTTCCAAACTCACTTCAGACACTAAGTCCTCCCTGCTTCCAAACTCACTTCAGACACTAAGTCCTCCCTGCTTCCAAACTCACTGCAGACACAAAACTCTCCATGCTTCCAAACTCACTTCAGACACTAAGCCCTCCCTGCTTCCAAACTCACTTCAGACACTAAGTCCTCCCTGCTTCCAAACTCACTTCAGACACTAAGTCCTCCCTGCTTCCAAACTCACTTCAGACACTAAGTCCTCCCTGCTTCCAAACTCACTTCAGACACTAAGTCCTCCCTGCTTCCAAACTCACTTCAGACACTAAGCCCTCCCTGCTTCCAAACTCACTTCAGACACTAAGTCCTCCCTGCTTCCAAACTCACTTCAGACACTAAGTCCTCCCTGCTTCCAAACTCACTTCAGACACTAAGTCCTCCCTGCTTCCAAACTCACTTCAGACACTAAGTCCTCCCTGCTTCCAAACTCACTTCAGACACTAAGCCCTCCCCTTCCAAACTCACTTCAGACACTAAGTCCTCCCTGCTTCCAAACTCACTGCAGACACTAAGTCCTCCCTGCTTCCAAACTCACTTCAGACACTAAGTCCTCCCTGCTTCCAAACTCACTCCTGCTTCCAAACTCACTTCAGACACACTTCCAAACTCCTCAGACACTGTCCTTCCAAACTCACTTCAGACACTAAGTCCTCCCTGCTTCCAAACTCACTTCAGACACTAAGTCCTCCCTGCTTCCAAACTCACTTCAGACACTAAGTCCTCCCTGCTTCCAAACTCACTTCAGACACTAAGTCCTCCCTGCTTCCAAACTCACTTCAGACACTAAGTCCTCCCTTCCAAACTCACTGCAGACAAACTCACTTCAGACACTAAGTCCTCCCTGCTTCCAAACTCACTGCAGGCACTAAGTCCTCCCTGCTTCCAAACTCACTTCAGACACTAAGTCCTCCCTGCTTCCAAACTCACTTCAGACACTGCTTCCAAACTCACTTCAGACACTAAGTCCTCCCTGCTTCCAAACTCACTGCAGACACTAAGTCCTCCCTGCTTCCAAACTCACTTCAGACACTAAGTCCTCCCTGCTTCCAAACTCACTTCAGACACTAAGTCCTCCCTGCTTCCAAACTCACTGCAGACACAAAACTCTCCATGCTTCCAAACTCACTTCAGACACTAAGCCCTCCCTGCTTCCAAACTCACTGCAGACACTAAGTCCTCCCTGCTTCCAAACTCACTTCAGACACTAAGTCCTCCCTGCTTCCAAACTCACTTCAGACCCTCCCTGCTTCCAAACTCACTTCAGACACTAAGCCCTCCCTGCTTCCAAACTCACTGCAGACACTAAGCCCTCCCTGCTTCCAAACTCACTGCAGACACTAAGCCCTCCCTGCTTCCAAACTCACTGCAGACACTAAGCCCTCCCTGCTTCCAAACTCACTTCAGACACTAAGTCCTCCCTGGCACTAAGTCCTCCCTGCTTCCAAACTCACTTCAGACACTAAGCCCTCCCTGCTTCCAAACTCACTTCAGACACTAACTCTCCATGCTTCCAAACTCCTCCCTAAGCCCTTCCAAACTCACTTCAGACACTAAGTCCTCCCTGCTTCCAAACTCACTTCAGACACTAAGTCCTCCCTGCTTCCAAACTCACTGCAGGCACTAAGTCCTCCCTGCTTCCAAACTCACTTCAGACACTAAGTCCTCCCTGCTTCCAAACTCACTTCAGACACTAAGTCCTCCCTGCTTCCAAACTCACTTCAGACACTAAGTCCTCCCTGCTTCCAAACTCACTGCAGACACTAAGTCCTCCCTGCTTCCAAACTCACTTCAGACACTAAGTCCTCCCCGCTTCCAAACTCAACCCCACCAACCCCACCACATCCCTGAAGGTTTTACATTTCTCCCCCTCCCTCCCTGGGAGCGATTGGGGATAGTGCAGTTGTTTCACCTCCAACCGTGCCACGTTATGAATCCTGCACTCTTCTGTTTTTCCCCGCTGATGACAAGTTGAGCCAGTTAAACACGGTGGCGAGCCGTGGCTGATCCCTGGAGAGGGGCAGACAGGCAGGCAGAGTCTGGCCCGGGTGGGGGGGGGGGGCACAGCGACACAGCTGCCACACGGGCACTGGCCACTAACATCCATCATGGCAAGGTGACAAGACAGCATAAGCAACACATTTACACACACGTTCCAAACACTCCATGTGCATTCCTAATGCTGCGCAGAAAACATTCCATTGGCATCACTACCACACTGGACTTGGAAACAAAACACTTCAAGTGTTTCAACTACTGGGAGGGCCATGTGCACCCCAACAGTACTAGCTCATTACAGTGGAGACCCAAACCCGTTCTAGTGTCATATTTAAGTAAAGTAACGGCTCAATTATAGCCAGCTAAAATGTTACAAAGCCAAGGGACATGTAAAAACATGGACACAGGGAAATGTGAGTTAAGCTACACTGAGGAACCGCAATTCCGGAACATTTCCGGCTGGGTATAGGCTACCGAACTCCAGTGGGTCCTTCGGTCAGCTACACGACAGCGGCCATGCTAAAGCCTCCCTACCTAGGAGGCCCTGCTCTGCTCTCCCTGCCTGGCGGCCAATTGGTTCCAGCCACTTAGCAGGCAGCTGGATGAGCGCCTTGAGAAGGACCGTCTGTGATGCCAGAGGGCTGTTCAAATATTTACCCCGGATAACATTCCCTTTAAGGCCTTAACACGTTGCTCCCGAAAGGCATTAAATGGGTTTGTTTTCCTAATACCTGCCAATGTTTTCTTTCACAGCCATTTAAGTCAAGTGCTTTCAAATTAGAGCACACATTCCATTAGCCTTATCCTGACAAATGAATTAGCTGTGTGGAGTAAAGCTGGGAGGAAACGTGTCGTGCCCTCTCCAGACGTACGCCAGCCAGACTGCATTATTGTAGCTTTACAGTTCATTAACGAGAGCCCCATTACTCACTCTCACCTGATGCACGTAAATAAAGACATTTGCAGGCAAACTCATTGAAATGAAGAGGCACTTGCTATCGTTTGCCTGGTTAGACTAACTATCACCAATTAGGTTAGTTTGCATTTTCCAGCACAGAAACAAAATGGGTATGTTACTGTTGAACAAATGTCCAGCGTCAGGAGAGAGAATTGAAAAGCGTCATTAGGCTACAACAGGTGAAGTTGTTTCTAGAGGATGCAGGTAGATGGTGTAGTGTATTACAGGGAAGCCCTCTTCACACTGACAACCTGGGATTCTCGGATTCATTCAGCCAGTCTGATCTAATCTGGAGTTTAAAAAGACTTAATTTGCTGTCATTTACAAGCATTCAAATCCCCACAAATCAGCTAATCTCACCCCACACACATCCTAAATATGTTTACATGGCAGAGCCTTCATCTAGCTACCCGCAGGGCTTTGATTTAAAGATGACTCTTTGCTAGGAGATAAAGTCAACAGTCCGTAAAGAACAAATCCACACTTCCTGCTTGGAGAGGTTGCTCTGCTTGTGGTGGTATAGTGATGTATGACTGTGGGTGCATGCTGGCTGTAAAGCAGTCCTTCTGTCAGTCTCCAAAGCACTGAACAGGCAAGCTGCAGCCCACAGCTACCATGCAAGCGTTGCCTTCAACCGAAATGCATCAAACCACATACGGTCCCTCAGGAGTCTCAGAAAACATTGGCCGGAGACCAGAGACACATTAATTGGAAGGGAAACTAGGCCATATTGAGGGCTTTATAATCTGGGCATGACACGGAGGCTGCCAATACTGCTCTAACCAGCATTCACAAAGTGGCTATTGAGGTGTGGAGCTGCCTCAGGTCAGGGCGAGAGGTCACAGAGAGCATCGTCTAGACTCACCTGACTGGAAGACCCGAGCCGCATCCTGCACGGCTGCAGAGACCAGAGAAAAGTGCCTGTAGAGCGGGTAACACAACACCCTCCTCCCAAAGGACACCAAGACCTCCTGCATCGAGCTGTATGTCTGAAAGGCAACAACAAAAAAGACATGCTGCATTTTCCTCATGGCCACTCACTATAAAAAGACTAATCTTACAAAAAAGAAAAGGGACTTCACTTCCTCTTAAAATGTTTGGCAGCCTCTTGCTTTTCTCCTTCCCTCCAGCACGAAGCAGGCTAGGCTAGCCCACTCCTAATTGCAGTCATTGGTAAACTAATTACTCCTAACGACTTCCCTTTCATAGAGGGGGAAACGGGCGAGGAACTCTTAAACACCTTCTGCAGTCGCCGCCTCTTAATTGTTGCTGGTCCTTAATCACTGTGTAAACTCAAGGCTTTTCTCCGCTTTTCTCTGCACCAGTGGACAAAAGAGCTGAGAGAGAGCCCTCTGCTTTCTCTTTTTATTAATTCTCCCTAGCTTGTTAAAAGTGCACTCAAGAGTGTGACTCGTTGCATGTCATCAGGGCTCATCCCCTCTCCCCCGGGGCTGTTTAGCAGCCTGCCTGTAAATAACACTCAGCCGCACAACAACCACCAACCTGGTCTGTCTGGTTAGGAGGCTGGTTAACAGCGAGCAGATGGAGAGGGAGGGGAAAAGAGTGAGATAAGGGTGAGAGTGAGACGAGGGAGAGGAAGAATAAAGAGAAAGACAAAAACAGGGGGGGGAAAAAACAGGGAAAGAGAGAGATGGGGGGAAAAGAGACCTAGTAAGGGAGAGGGTTAGAGAGAGAATGAGAGCAAAAGCGATAATGAGCAAAAGAGTGGATGAGAGCGAGTGAGACAGAGCAGACGAGAGAGAGTGAGTGGGTGGGTGGATGAGAGCGAGAGAGCGACTGAGAGGGCGCGTCCCGTCAGTCTTTCCCAGACAGATAGCTCTACTGACGAGGGCTTTCAGGCAGCTGCAGGATGTCATTACTACCTCCTCCATTATCACCATCATGGCCAAACTGCTACCGCTCAGACTGCGGCATCCGATTACCAGCCCTTATTGTCAGGTTCAGAGGGAAAATGCTACTGATTAAGGGGCTCGCACATCCCAAGGTATAAGACGAGCGGCACACACGCCCTGCTGCACGGTCCTCTACTGCACACACACACACAGTGTCGATTGGGGAGTAGACGGCCATCTCACTCCCTCTCCGCCTGTCTGTCAGTTGGGAGCACACACACACACACACACACCACACACACACACACACACGGGCCTGTTCACAGCCTTGGGGCACACCTTAATACTCCTACCTCTGACACACAAACTCACACACACAAACCTAAGAGGAACCAATTGTCATAGCTATACCCTGGCCTTCTCTTCGTCTACAAAACAATGCACTACCAGTGCACCAGATGGAGATGACAATCAGTTTGTTTATATACAGTGCATTCGGAAAGAATTCATCCCCGTTGACTTTTTCCACATTGGGTTACGTTACAGACTTATTCTACAATGGATTAAATTGATGTTTCCATCAATCTACCCACAACACCCCATAATGACAAAGCAAAAAGTGTTTAGAAAATGTTACAAATATATATATTTTTTAAGTTTACACTGAAATATTACATTTACGTAAGTATTCAGACCCTTTACTCAGTACTTTGTTGAAGCACCTTTGGCAGCGATTACAGCCTCTAGTCTTCTTGGGTATGACGCCACAAGCTTGGCACATCTGTATCTGTGGAGTTTCTCCCATTCTTCTCTGCAGATCCTCTCAAGCGCTGTCAGGTTGGATGGGGAGCATCATTGCACAGCCATTTCCAGGTCTCTCCAGTGATCTTTGATCGGGTTCAAGTCCAGGCTCTGGCTGGGCCACTCAAGGACATTCAGAGACTTGTCCCGAAGGCACTCCTGCGTTGTCTTGGCTGTGTTCTTTGCTCCGTTCATCTTTCCAACGATCTTGACAAGACTCCCAGTCCCTGCCGCGGAAAAACATCCTCAAAGCATGATGCTGCCATTACCATTCTTCACCATAGGGATTGTCCCAGGTTTCCTCCAGACTTGACGCTTGTCATTGAGGCCAAATAGTTCAATCAGACCAGAGAATCTTGTTTCTCATGGTCCTTTAGGTGCCTTTTGGCAAACTCCAAGCGGGCGGTCATGTGCCTTTTACTGAGGAGTGGCTTCCGTCTGGACACTCTACCATAAAGGACTGATTGGCAGAGTGCTGCAGAGATGGTTGTCCTTCTGGAAGGTTCACCCATTGCCACAGAGGAACTCTGGAATCTGTCAGAGTGACCATCGGGTTCTTGGTCACCTCCCTGACAAAGGCCCTTCTCTCTCCGCTCAGTTTGGAAGGGCGGCCAGCTCTAGGAAAAGTCTTGGTGGTTCCAAACATATTTTTTTTATACTTTTCCCTCAGAGCTCTAGGGGAAATTCTTTCTACCTCATGACTTGGTTTTTGCTCTGACATGCACTGCCAACTGTGGAACCTTACATAGGCAGTTGTGTGCCTCACCAAATCATGTCCAATCATGGACAAAATGAACACCTATGTGAGAATGCTATTCATTGTCTACAGCTCAGCATGCAACACATTATTGCCCCACTAAGCGCAAACCAGATGGGATGGCGTATCGCTGCAGAATGCTGTGGTAGCCATGCTGGTTAAGTGTGCCTTGAATTCTAAATAAATCACTGACAGTGTCACCAGCAAAGCATCCCCACACCATCACACCTCCTCCTCCAGGCTTCACTTTGGGAACTACACATGCAGAGATCCTCCGTTCACCTAATCTGCATCTCACAAAGACACAGAGGTTGGAACCAAAAATCTCAAATTTGGACCCATCAGATCAAAGGACAGATTTCCACCGGTCTAATGTCCATTGCAGGTATTTCTTGGCCCAAGCAAGTCTCTTCTTCTAATTGGTTTCCTTTAGTAGTGGTTTCTTTGCAGCAATTCGACCATGAAGGCCTGATTCACGTAGTCCCCTCTGAACAGTTGATGTTGAGATGTGTCTGTTACTTGAACTCTGTGAAGCATTTATTTGGACTGTAATTTCTGAGGCTGGTAACGCCAATGAACTTATCAGTAGAGGTAATTCTAGGTCTTCCTTTCCTGTTTCATCATAGCGCTTGATGGTTTTTGCGACTGCACCTGAAGAAACTTTCAAAGTTCTTGAAATTTTCCGGATTGACTGACGTTCATGTCTTATAGTTGTTTCTCTTTGCTTATTTGAGCTGTTCTTGCCATAGTATGGACTTGGTCTTTTACCAAAAAGGGCTATCTTCTGGACCACCCCTACCTTGTCACAACACAACTAATTGGCTCAAACGCATTAAGTAGGAAAGAAATTCCACAAATGAACTTTTAACAAGGCACACCTGTTAATTGAAATGCATTCCAGGTGACTACCTCATGAAGGTGGTTGATAGAATACCAAGGGTGTGCAAAGCTGTCATCAAAGCAAAGGGTGGCAACTTTGAAGAATCTAAAAAGTAAAATGTGTTTTTGGTCACTACATGATTCCATGTGTAATTTCATAGTTTTGATGTCTTCACTAGTATTCCACAATGGAGAAAACAGTACAAATAAAGAAAAACCCTTGAATGAGTAGGTGTGTCCGAACCTTTGACTGGTACTGTGTGTGTGTGTGTGTGTGTTATATAAAACACACTGAAAATATAAACACACAAAATGCAACAATTCCAAAGATGTTAGAGTTACAGTTCATGTAAGGAAAGCAGTCAATGTAAATCAATTAGGCCCTAAACTACAGATTTCACATGACTGGGCAGGGGTGCAGCCATGGGTGGGTATTGAACCACCCACTTGGCTGCCAGCCCCCCCCCCCCCACTGGGGAGCCAGGCCCAGCCAATCATAATTTGGTTATCTCCAAAAGGGCTTTATTACTGACAGAACTACTCCTCAGCACTCCCCCTACCCCACCTCAGACAAAATACCGCAGGTGAAGAAGCCAGATGTGGTCTGCAGTTGTGAGGCTGGTTGGACGTACTGCCAAATTCTCTAAAATGACTTGAGGCAGATTATGGTAGAGAAATGAACATTAAATGATCTGGCAACAGCTCTGGTGGACATTCTTGCAGTCAGCATACCAATTGCACGCTTCCTCAAAACTTGAGACATCTGTGGCATTGTGTCGTGAGACAAATAGGCACATTTTAAAGTGGCCTTTTATTGTACCCAGCACAAGGTGCGCCTGTGTAATGATCATGCTGTTCACCTGTCAGGTGGATGGATTATCTTGGCAAAGGAGAAATTCTCACTAACAGTTTCTGGGATTTTCCCATTTCAGCTCATGGACCAACATTTTACATGTTGTGTTAATATATATTTTTTTATACAAGCTCTCCACCCAGCTACAGCAAACTCAATCAAATGGTAATTTCCTAGGGCTGGTTGAGAGCTTTCCTCCGTCAGCGGCTGGAGCAGACACATTTAGATCAATAAAAGCCTTTAGCTCAAGATGGGGCCTGAAGCTGAAAACAGCCAGAATAGGGAAGCCGTGCCCAAGGTCATACTAAGGGATTTATTATTCCATAATAATTTGACTTTAATTGACTTAAATAAGGGACTGCCTCCCCATTACTTACCTCAAGCCAGCAGAGAGTCCCACTTAGTTTTCTGATGGTCCACGGTGATTCAACCTGCAGTCATATAATGAGAGGACAGAGGTCAACTTCTACACGCGCTTTAGAGAATCAAGGTGGGCCTACAACACATGAGAAAGTAATGATACCAATAACAGGCAAACTCAGGCCACACTCTCTTTAACACTCCGTCCCTAGTGTCCATTACAGATACCTTACAACACGATCTCTGGAAAAGCAGCCTGCTCCTGGCTCTCTAAGGTGTATAAGGCCGTAACACCCCAGATGTTCATAGAACGTTCACAGATGACTTCACAGGTTGCTGTCTAAAGTATGTGTTTACGGCAGTACTAAGAATTACAGCTCCGGATCTGACCCAATGATGTATAAAAACACATGAATGTGTGACCATGGTCTAACCTCACCATCTCCCATTGTAGACCTTAATTTAAGCAATAGGGCATAAGGAGGTGTAGTATATGGCCAATATACCACGGCGTGACGTGGAGTGCCTGGATACAGCCCTTAGCCGTGGTATATTGGCTACACACACACCACAAACCCGAGGTGTTCGAATGCTATTATAAACTGGTTACCAACGTAATTAGAGCAGTAAACATTTATTTTTTGTCATAGCTGTGGTTTACAATCTGATATTCAGGGTTCAAACGACCCAGTCTATAATCTATTTTAGAACGAGCAACTGGGTCGAGCCCATAGATATAGAACAAAAAGACTAAGACTGGGTCGCGTCTATGGCAACCTAACCGATAGGCAGCATGGGTAGCACCATAGATGTGTGCCGGGACTACATCTCGTGGAAGGATGAAATAGTATGAATTAATTAATTAAAAACATTTTTTTTTTTTTTATAAACGCATGTCTGTCATTATTTGAATATGTTGGTAACCGGTTGTGTAAAAGTGATTATGTCCTCAAAGGAATTGTTTGGAGGATATACTGGCACGGTTTGGGAACAACACTCATGCCAATGCATCCTCCAAAACACCAGCTTCTTGGGCATTATCACTTAAACATCTATTTCCACCTGTGCAACAACAGACTGAGAGTTCCATGTATTACGGTTTAGTGACAGTAAGACAACATAAAAAAAAACTCAAGATCCCTGTAGGAACTTGGTGGAAGTCCATGTTAAAGCTTTGACCTGGAGGGAGATGTAGAGGCTAACTGACGGTCGCTAACTCACGTTGTGCTCTCCCTCTGTAGTGCGCAATTCGTAGCAGTATGCCAGGATGATGTCCACCAGGCTGAGCCACACCTGGAAACGGGACTTCTTGTCCAGGATGTAGGAATGGTTGGTAAACTTTCTTAGCTGCTCCTTCTCATCATCAGTGAAGGACACCGCTGAAAAACAACAGTCCACCCTTAGACTCACTGGGTTTCTACATGGGCCTAATCATGCCTGCAAACACATTCATTTCTAAGAGTTCATGCACATATTCTACTATGAAGCAAAAGAGGGATCCATCATTTCTATTATGTTGCAGAGATGGCCCACGGCTTGAATTGTGTGAGGAAAACACTAGGTTATCAGTTATTTTGGAAAGAATCAAAAGTCCCTGAGTTTCTTCCTCAGTTACTGATCAAGATACCCTCCACCCAAACTCAATTGGTAAAGTTTAATGTGCAACGTTCAGTGCTGAAAACAAAGCTAAAGGTCTACAAGAACAGATTCCAAGTCAGCACTTTCTCTGCAGCTTATGGAACAGCTGAAAGCAATCCTTCCCTTTGCCTATCGAGGACAGCCCCTATACTGAGCCCCTGAGTGTGTGGGCTTGACTGTGCGTGCACACACTACAGCAGCAGTTTCAAATGATCCTCTTGGCTCTGCTGGGAACTGGATTCCTGCTCCATTACATCAGGGCTAGATCCCTGCAGACGGTACCCCGATTCCCTTGCCAGTGCAGCTGCAGCAGCCCTGCCTGGCCAAGCGGAGCACACACGCACACCTCCCCCTTACCGCACCTCCCCGGGAGATCAGCCAGGACGCTGGGGAGAAACTCAGCGCCCCACTGGCCTACATCCAGCAGTCTGCCGAGTGTAGGAAACACACACAGACTATTGAGGGGGGGGGGGGTTTGTTACATAGCGGGATATTATTTTTAAAGATATCGTATTGTTTTGAAAATGTCGCAATAATCTTTTTGTGCTAGTTGGCTATACTTGCACAAAAACTCCAGTATTTTTCCATTATAGCTTGTTCTCCTATTATAGCTTGTTCTCCATCTTTGCAAATAGGGAGCCAATTTGTTCTCCAGAAATGGATCAAAACGTGTTCTCATGGCTCCCCTTTGTCCCTCTGCAGCAGACATACACTATATATGAAAAAGGATGTGGACACCCCTTCAAATGAGTGGATTCACCTATTTCAACATGTATGAGCACACAGTCATGCAATCTCCATAAACAAACATTGGCAGTAGAATGCGCTTACGTGGCACCCTCATAGCATGCCACCTTTCCAAAAAAGTCAGTTTGTGCTGAAGCGCATAAAAATCATCTGTCCTCAGTTAAAATTACCATGGTTGAGCAGTTGCACACAAGCCTCAGAACACCATGCGCGATGCCAAGCGTCGGCTGGAGTGGTAGAAAGCTCGCCGCCATTGGAGTCTGGAGCAGTGATGAATCACGCTTCACCATCTGGCAAGCCGACAGCTGAATCTGGGTTTGGCGGATGCCAGGAGAACGCTACCTGCTCTTAGGCATACAGTAGTGCCAACTGTAAAGTTTGGTGGTGGAGGAATACTGGGCCTGGGGCTGTTTTTCATGGTTGGACCATTAGTTCCAGTGAAGGGAAATATTAATGCTACAGCATACAATGACATTCTAGACGAGTCTGTGCTTCCAACTTGGCGGCAACAGTTTGGGGAAGGCCCTGTCCTTTTCCAATATGACAATGCCCCTATGCAAAGACAGGTCCATACAGAAATGGTTTGTCGAGGTCAGTGTGGAAGAACTTGACTGGCCTGCACAGAGCCTTGACCTCAATCCCGTCGAACATCTTTGGGAACACCTTTGGGATGAATTGGAACGTCGACTGACAGCCAGGCCTAATCACTCAAAATCAGTGGCCGACCTCACTAATGCTCGTGGCTGAATGGAAGCAAGTCCCTGCAGCAATATTCCAAAATCTTGTAGGTCCAGTACATCACTGGGGTCACGCTTCCTGCCATCCTGGACCTCTATACCAGACGGTGTCAGAGGAAGGCCCTAAACATTGTCAAAGACTCCAGCCACCATCGTCTCACGGCAAGCAGTTCCGGAGCGCCAGGTCTAGTCTAGGTCCAAAAGGTTTCTTAACAGCTTCTACCTCTAAAGCCATAAGACTCCTGAACAGCTAATCAAATGACTACCCAGACTATTTGCATTGGGGATCAGGGAAAAGTGATAGGGCTGCTGGCAAACAGGTTCCTTTGTTTATTTATTAGAACAGCAGTCCAGCACTCATCAAGATGTTCCAAAAAGTGTATACAAGCGCTGTCATTCAGTGACATCTAGCGAGAGCATCAGTTGCTGTAACTCCTGTTTTTGTCCACACGTAATGGATCTAAAAATACATTTTAAAACAGGATGAACATGGGATTACTGCCAATAACAAGCTAACTGGGCCTGCATAATGCAGCCGCAGCGCTCCATTCATCCAAGAGACATCTGGATGAGATTAGAAGATCTAATGGGACAATCTGAAAGGCACTCAATGATCTCAGCTTTGATCCTAGCCAATCGAGTGTGTGTGTGTGGGGGGGGGGGGGGTCAGATGAATGGAGATTAATTTGTCACTTAGTTCCTCCAGTCTTCTGAGCAGTCTGCCCCCATTGTATGGCCCTACCCCAGGTACAGATGGCACAAGTGACATGGAGCAAATATACCTCTGCTCAATGTGCACGAGGCTGGAAATTACCTACAACTCTACTTCACTCAGAGGCTTCTGACGTATGACCTTGGTAGTACAGAACAAGGTTGTCAACACTCAATACTAAAGCGCAACGGTTTAAGATTGACATTTTCTGACGTTAAAGAACCTGCGAGTCAATGCAATGAATGTAGTGATGAATCACAGACTGCCGCTGGCAGGTCAAACCAGCCATAAGAAGAGCCGCAGGCAGAGACAGGGCTGTCATGTTGGATTACCACCGCCCACTCAGTTCATGTGGACCCAGTGGACAGTTTGTGGCCTGTCAGTGCTCTGGCCTCGACCCGGGGAACACAGAGGGGGCACAAAGGTCCAGGGTGAGGTTTCTACTTAATTACCACTGGTGTCTACACCCATCTGTCAGCTGACATATACTGTATATCTCTGTCTTACGGGAGGCAAGGGAGGGAGACAAAAACAGAAAGAGGCCAAAATAGGGAAGCTTAACCTCTTGAACCTATGGGGGCGCCATTTCATTATTGGATAAAAATATTTTGTCACAAAAAGATGCTTGACTATGCATATAATTGACAGCTTTGGAAAGAAAACACTGACGTTTCAGAGTGTGAGTCCCACAGAACTGATGCTACAGGCGAAACCAAGATGAAACTTCAAACAGGAAATGAGCAGAATTTGAAGATCTGTTTTCCATTGTCTCCTTATATGGCTGTGAATGTGCCCTGAATGAGCCTATGCTTTCTGCCGTTTGCCCAAGGTGTCTGCAGCATTGTGACGTATTTGTAGGCATATCATTGGAAGATTGGCCATAAGAGACTACATTTACCAGGTGTCCGCCCGGTGTCCTTTGTCTAAATTGGTGCGTAATCTTCAGCTGCAGGCATTTTCCCATGGGATTCAGAGGAGAAAGCACACTTCCACAAACGATATATCATCGAAGAGATACGTGAAAAACACCTTGAGGATTGATTCTAAACAACGTTTGCCATGTTTCAGTCGATATTATAGAGTTAATTTGGAAAAAAAGTTTGCCGTTTTGATGACTGAATATTCAGGTTTTTTTGGTAGCCAAACGTGATGTACCAAACGGAGCGATTTCTCCTATACAAAGAATATTTTTGGACAAACTGAACATTTGCTATCTAACAGAGTCTCCTCATTGAAAACATCCGAAGTTCTTCAAAGGTAAATTATTTTTATTTGAATGCTTTTCTGGTTTTTGTGAAAATGTTGCCTGCTGAATGCTAACGCTAAATGCTACGCTAGCTATCAATACTGTTACACAAATGCTTGTTTTGCTATGGTTGAGAAGCATATTTTAAATATCTGAGATGACAGTGTTGTTAACAAAAGGCTAAGCTTGAGAGCTAGCAGATTTATTTCATTTCATTTGCGATTTTCATGAATAGCTAACGTTGCATTATGGTAATGGGCTAGAGGCTGTAGTCACGATCCCGGATGGCTCGACGCAAGAAGTTAAGAATTTTGCTCCCACACATTATATACAGTACTAGTCAAACATTTGGACACACCAACTCATTCAAAAGGTTCTTAATTTGGACTGTTATCTACATTGTACAAAACTATTAAATAACACATATGGAATCATGTAGTAACCAAAAGTATTAAATAAAAATGTTATATTTTAGATTCTTCAAAGTAGCCACCGCTTGCCTTGATGACAGCTTTGCACACTCGTAGCATTCTCTCAACCAGCTTCATGACGAGTGCTTTTCCAACAGTCTTGAAGGAGTTACCACATATGCTGAGCACTTGGCTGCTTTTCCTTTACTCTGCGTTCCAACTCATCCCAAACCATCTCAATTTGGATTGAGGTCGTGTGATTGTGGAGGCCTTCTTGGTCAAATAGCCCTTACACAGCCTGGAGGTGTGTTTTGGGTCATTGTCCTGATGAAAAACAAATGATAGTTCCCCCCCTAAGTACAAACCAGATGGGATGGTGTATCGCTGCAGAATTCTGTGGTAGCCATGCTGGTTAAGTGTGCCTTGAATTCTAAATAAATCACTGAGTGTCACCAGCAAAGCACACCCACACCATCACACCTCCTCCTCCAGGCTTCAGTGGGAACTACACACGCAGAGATCATCCGTTCACCTACTCTGTGTCTCCCAAAGACACTGCGGTTGAAACCAAAAATGTCAAATTTGGACCCATCAGACCAAAGGACAGATTTCCACCGGTCTAATGTCCATTGCTCGTGTTTCTTGGCCCAAGCAAGTCTCTTCTTCTAATTGGTGTCCTTTAGTAGTGGTTTCTTTGCAGCAATCCGACCATAAAGGCCTGATTCACACAGTCTCCCTGAACAGTTGATGTTGAGATGTGTCTCTTACTTGAACTCTGAAGCATTTATATGGGCTGCAATATCTGAGGCTGGTAACTCCAATTAACATATCCTCTGCAGTAGAGGTAACTCTGAGTCTTCCTTTCCTGTGGCGGTCCTCATGAGAGCCTGGTTTTTGCAACTGCACCTGAAGAAACGATCAAAGTTCTTGAAATGTTCCAGATTGACTGACCTTCATGTCTAAAAGTAATGGACTGTCGTTTCTCTTTGCTTATTTGAGCTGTTCTTGCCATAGTTCTGGGACACTAAAGTCCATGGAGAACAAGAGCACCTCCTCCCAGCTGCCCACTGCACTGAGGCTCGGTAACACGGTCACCACTGATAAATCCATGATTATCGAAAACTTCCAACAAGCATTTCTCAACGGCTGGCCATGCCTTACTCCTGGCTACTCCAACCTCGGCCAACCCCCCAGCTACCGCCCAAGTCTCTTCAGCTTCTCCTTTACCCAAATCCAGATAGCAGATGTTCTGGAAGAGCTGCAAAACCTGGACCCGTACAAATCAGCTGGGCTTGACAATCTGGACCCTCTATTTCTGAAACTATCCGTCGCATTGTCGCAACCCCTATTACCAGCCTGTTCAACCTCTCTTTTATATCGTCTGAGATCCCCAAGGATTGGAAAGCTGCCGCAGTCGTCCCCCTCTTCAAAGGGGGAGACATCCTGGACCAAAACTGTTACAGACTTATATCCATCCTGCCCTGCCTATCTAAGGTCTTCGAAAGCCAAGTCAACAAACAGGTCACTAACCATCTCGAATCCCATCGTACCTTCTCCGCTGTGCAATCTGGTTTCCGAGCCGGTCACGGGTGCACCTCAGCCATGCTCAAGGTACTAAACGATATCATAACCGCCATCGATAAAAGACAGTACTGTGCAGCCGTCTTCATCGACCTGGCCAAGGCTTTCGACTCTGTCAATCACCATATTCTTATCGGCAGACTCAGTAGCCTCGGTTTTTCTAATGACTGCCTTGCCTGGTTCACCAACTACTTTACAGACAGAGTTCAGTGTGTCAAATCGGAGGGCATGCTGTCCGGTCCTCTGGCAGTCTCTATGGGGGCGCCACAGGGTTCAATTCTCGGGCCGACTCTTTTCTCTGTATATATCAATGATGTTGCTCTTGCTGCGGGCGATTCCCTGATCCACCTCTACGCAGACGACACCATTCTGCATACTTCCGGCCCGTCCTTGGACACTGTGCTATCTAACCTCCAAACGAGCTTCAATGCCATACAACACTCCTTCCGTGGCCTCCAACTGCTCTTAAACGCTATTAAAACCAAATGCATGCTTTTCAACCATTCACTGCCTGCACCCGCACGCCCGACTAGCATCACCACCCTGGATGGTTCCGACCTAGAATATGTGGACATCTATAAGTACCTAGGTGTCTGGCTAGACTGTAAACTCTCCTTCCAGACTCATATCAAACATCTCCAATCTAAAATCAAATCAAGAGTCGGCTTTCTATTCCGCAACAAAGCCTCCTTCACTCACGCCGCCAAACTTACCCTAGTAAAACTGACTATCCTACCGATCCTCGACTTCGGCGATGTCATCTACAAAATAGCTTCCAATACTCTACTCAGCAAACTGGATGCAGTTTATCACAGTGCCATCCGTTTTGTTACTAAAGCACCTTATGCCACCCACCACTGCGACCTGTATGCTCAAGTCGGCTGTCCCTCGCTACATATTCGTCGCCAGACCCACTGGCTCCAGGTCATCTACAAGTCCATGCTGGGTATAGCTCCGCCTTATCTCAGTTCACTGGTCACGATGGCAACACCCACCCGTAGCACGCGCTCCAGCAGGTGTATCTCACTGATCATCCCTAAAGCCAACACGTCATTTGGCCGCCTTTCGTTCCAGTTCTCTGCTGCCTGTGACTGGAACGAATTGCAAAAATCGCTGAAGTTGAGACTTTTATCTCCCTCACCAACTTCAAACATCTGCTATCTGAGCAGCTAACCGATCGCTGCAACTGTACATATCTATCGGTAAATAGCCCACCCAATTTTACCTACCTCATCCCCATACTGTTTATATTTATTTACTTTTCTGCTCTTTTGCACACCAATATCTCTACCTGTACATGACCATCTGATAATTTATCACTCCAGTGTTAGTCTGCAAAATTGTAATCATTCGCCTACCTCATGCCTTTTGCACACAATGTATATAGACTCTTTTTTTTCTACTGTGTTATTGACTTGTTAATTGTTTACTCCATGTGTAACTCTGTCTGTTCACACTGCTAAGCTTTATCTTGGCCAGGTCGCAGTTGCAAATGAGAACTTGTTCTCAACTAGCCTACCTGGTTAAATAAAGGTGGAAAAAAATATTAAAAAATAATATGGAAATGGTCTTTTACCAAATAGGGTTATCTTCTGTATACCAGCCCTACCTTGTCACAACACAACTGATTGGCTCAAATGCATTAAGGAAAGAAATTCCACAAATTAACAAGGCACACCTGTTAATTGAAATGCATTCCAGGTGACTACCTCATGAAGCTGGGTGAGAGAATGCCAAGAGTGTGCAAAGCTGTCATCAAGGCAAAGGGTGGCTACTTCGACGAATCTCAAATATAACACTTTTGGTTACTGCATGATTCCATATGTGTTATTTCATAGTTGATGTCTTCACTATTATTCTTACAATGTAGAAAATAGTAACAGTAAATGAAACCTTCTCTTTCAAGGGTTGTGTCGAAACTTTTGATGGTACATATATAAAATGTGTTAAAATCATAAGCATGCTATCAAGATTTTACTACTAACGGCTACATTTGCTGACCAATACTCTTCCGACGGGCAGGGGAAGGCTAACGTGCATCCAGCTGTCAGTTAAGTCATTAGTTTAAATTTGTCCCCTTTAAATGCGCCGGGGCTCCGGCCGAGTACTCAGAATACCGAATGAGAAAAGGGAGATCACAGAGTTGCAGGAAAACTTAATGCTGGATTCCTCCTGCCTACGGCTAATGGGCCGTGTATGAGTGCCGCGTAGTATTGACTGATGGCTGTTCGGCAGTGTGCGATCTCTCCTGTGCTAGGGCAGAGATGGGGATCCTGGCACTGTCAACCCAGCATATCCTCCTGTGATAATGTTTCATCTAAATCCTTTCCTGAGCGTACACTACGACATCCTGTACTAACATAAGCTGTGGCTACGAGCCATGTGTTCGTTGATGCGGTGGGAGCAGAGGAATTAGCAGGCTGTTAGGAGAGCTGGATGGCACAATTCAATTGTTCCATAAGCCCTTATCGCTCTCATCTGAGAGAGAAGAGAGGAAAACAAACCTGTAGAGCCCAGCCAGCCGTGAATCACACCTTTTAAATGACTCATTGATTTCTTATGTCATGGATTGATAAGAGATAAAGAAAATAAATAGGATTTGAGGGAGAGTGAGGTAGTGGCGATACAAGTCTGGATGGGGGAAGGGAAATTGGGTTCAATTCTGCATTAAGGAAAGCCCTAAGAAATTATGGCTGAACCCCTACAACTCATCCAGAACACCAGCCGCAGCCCGTCTGGTGTTCAACCTTCCCAAGTTCTCTCACGTCACCCCGCTCCTCCGCTCTCTCCACTGGCTTCCAGTTGAAGCTCGCATCCGCTACAAGACCATGGTGCTTGCCTACGGAGCTGTGAGGGGAACGGCACCTCAGTACCTCCAGGCTCTGATCAGGCCCTACACCCAAACAAGGGCACTGCGTTCATCCACCTCTGGCCTGCTCGCCTCCCTACCACTGAGGAAGTACAGTTCCCGCTCAGCCCAGTCAAAACTGTTCGCTGCTCTGGCCCCCCAATGGTGGAACAAACTCCCTCACGACGCCAGGAGAGCGGAGTCAATCACCACCTTCCGGAGACACCTGAAACCCCACCTCTTTAAGGAATACCTAGGATAGGATAAGTAATCCTTCTCACCCCCCTAAAAGATTTAGATGCAATATTGTAAAGTGGCTGTTCCACTGGATGTCATAAGGTGAATGCACCAATTTGTAAGTCGCTCTGGATAAGAGCGTCTGCTAAATGACTTAAATGTAATGTAAATGTAATATGTTCTTTAATGACCATTACAAAACTAACACTGTAGGCTTAATGTCAAACTCAATCCAGTGAAATGTTAAACTAACTCCACCCCACAAACTCACAACTGACAGCACTCCACAAAACAATTCAACAATAATGGATATGTATACACACACGTTAAAACAGTAATTATTTATACATTAACACAAATGGGGTTTTCTGGGGGGGGTCACTTGTTTGACGCCAAAGTTAAGTTCATTTTTTGTTGTCAGTATTTATACACCACCTGCTGGTGGAAATCTCTTACTGCTCTTTGTGTGATCTGAGCTGAAACTACAGATTATCATTACTCTGTAATACAATGCTACAACATGAAATACATAATTTAACAGACATAAGAGCAACTTAATATCAAATTTTAGTACATGATTTGAAGATGAACTATCCCTTCATGTGTGGTAGTGATGGGATAGATAGGGAGGACTCCAGCTCACCTGCCTCTCCCTGCCGGATGGAGTCTGGGCACAGATCAGACCACCAAGGGCGGAACTTCAGCAGACCCTGGATCTCCTCGTCCTCAAACAGGTCAGCACTACAGACACAAACAGCTCAGTATCATAACAATGAAAGTGATAGAACACAATACAATAAATCTGTGACATCTGTGCAATTGTTAATATTGAACAGTGATTTAATTAGTGGGTACTATTCTTTGGATAACTCACAGGTAATGGTCAGGGCAGAATATGGACGTCTCAGCATCCAGTCGTTTCCTTCTCCTCTCTGACCCTGTGGTTCTATCTGGGTTTTGGATGTCGATGACATCACTCAGCTCCTCCTGATTGGACAATACTCCATTAGATCTTCACATGCTGTACTTGATGTTATGTTTTCCTGGTCAGGTCATATGGTCAGGAAGAACTCCTGGCCCTACTTACGGGAACGATACCAATCGCATTAGAAAACCTAGCAATGCTTTCAAAGGATACCATTCCACTACTAATTTCTAGGAACCGTCTTCAAGAAGCACAGTGTGACTCTGTGCAGTACTGCCAAAGCCAATGAATGACCTTACCTGCAGTCGAGTGAACACTCCGGACCTCTGACTTCCAAAGCCATACTTCTGCAGTTCCTTCAGCTGCTCCTCTGAGGTGTCCATGTACACCTCCTGCTCAACCTGCCAGTCAAACTCCTCTTCGTCATCCTCTTCCTCACCATCCAAAATACCACTGCACGCTTCTGTAATGTAAAGAAAGCATCAATGTCTTAATGAGAAACAAAACCATTCAGCCAAATCGTATTAAAACATAATCGATGACAAAATCCAGTGTTTTTTTTTCTGTTCTCAATCCTTACTTCAGTGGTTTCGTTTACGAGACATATTTGAGCTTAACATGAACATCAATATGTCTTCCAGCAATATACTAGACTCTGGAGCAGTGGAAACGCATTCTCTGGAGTGATGAATCAAGCTTCACCCTCTGGCAGTCCGACGGACTAATCTGGATTTGGCAGATGCCAGGAGAACGCTACCTGCCCCAACGCATAGTGCCAACTAAAAGATTGTGGTGGAGGAATAATGTTCTTTTGCTGTTTTTCATAGTTTGGGCTTGGACCCTTAGTTCCAGTGAAGTGAAATATTAACGCTACAGCATACAATGACATTCTAGACGATTCTTTGCTTCCAACTTTGTGCCAACAGTTTGGGGAAGGCCCTTTCCTGTTTCAGCTTGACAATGCCCCCATGCACAAAGCGAGGTCCATACAGAAATGGTTTGTCGAAAACGGTGTGGAAGAACTTCACTGGCCTGCGCAGAGCCCTGACGATTACATTTGGGATGAATTGGACCGCTGACTGCGAGCCAGGCCTAATCGCCCATCAACAGTGCCCAACCTCACTAATGCTCGTGGCTAAATGGAAGCAAGTCCCCGCAGCAATGTTCCAACATCTAGCATTCCCAGAAGATTGGAGGCTGTTATAGCAGCAAAAGGGGGACAAACTCCATATAATGATTTTGGAATGAGATGTAAGACAAGCAGGTGTCCACACATATATTTTCCTACTAGCACAGACTCTGATGGCATCTACTTTAAGGGAAAATGTACTCGCTACGACTGTGATATGTGGTTGTCTCACCTAGACATCTTTAGATGAATGCACTAATTGCAAGTCGCTTTGGATAAGAGCATCTGCTAAATGACTACAATGTAAATGTTATGGCACTTCAGTATATACCCATGTCTTCCACCAGAGGCTTGGCTGAGCGGGAGCCTTTGGGAGCCAGGAGACTAGTCAGCATCTGGAGCCCTTCAAAGTGTTCCCCTGCTGTCTCCTTGGGGACGTGCAGGGTAAAAAGACCTGGGACACACAAGAGAGAACATCAGGGAGCAGGTGAAACAATTGGCAGCGCTGCGGCAGAGATCTGCGGTTTGAGAAACGCAACAACTGAATGTGTATCTGTACAAAGAGTAGAGACGTAGACAATGTGGAAGCAAATCGGATAGCATGGTCTGCCTTTAATAAGTCCTGGAGCATTTTTCATCAAGTAGACATGGCTCGTCACATGTAGAACAATGAATGCTCACGATAAATGCATGACTGTCTCTGCAGACACGTATTTAGTCAAAAGCAGAGGTTTACTTCTCTCAAAACAGCAATTAAAAGAGAAAGACAACAAAACCTATAAAATATATGACCATTCCACCTCTAGCCAAGGAGATAATTTCTAGGTCTTAATCCCTTTTAAAGACCTCATAAAACTTTCAACGCTTTGTTGGAGTATTTAACTTAAACGTTTTATGCTAGTTGGCTAATTGCCTTGGCTCTGGACCCCTTAAGAGGAGGCTGGCTGCCTTGGAGAGTCCAAAGGCAGTAGGGCTGGCTGATATATCGCAAAAACTGGTATATGGATTTTTACAATACCGTCAATAACGATATGTTGACACAGTGCTGGATAAACATATACATGTATCCAAATGGTACGACTTGAATGTGTATAAAACAAATCAGAATGGAGAAAGCCCATAAAATGTATTTGTTGCCATTCAAGGGTGATGCACTACTAATAAAAACAAAATTTCTAACTTGTATTATTCAGAAGCATTAAATAGTGTCAAATACCGCCGTACATGAGACAAATATGGTGATATGATATTTTGGCTATATTGCCCAGCCCCCAAAAAATATGCATCGTAATCATTTCTAATTGAGAGTATAAACCGGGACTCCCATTAGAGAAGCTAAATTAGCAGCAGTTAGTGGCTTATTTAGACACAGTATGTCAAATAGGGCGTCACTGATCCGAGGGCCAATGATGTGTCAGCGTGCATAAAGCGAACGCTTCACCAACCCAACATAATCAAGAGGGATAATTGGAAATTAAATTCATTAAAAGAATGATCCGAGTATTCCACTCCTAACTGAAAATAAATTGCTTTGAATCAAAGTAGCCGCATGAGAATGAGTTGGTAAATAGAATAAATACATGAATAAAAAGAGGCCAAGAGTCACTAGAAATGAGCAGAAATAAAAGTAGGGCTGCAGGAGGCACTCATTACATCACGGACGGGTCAAATGGCCCTCCATATCTAACAGCATAACCAGTAATTAAGTCTGTGTGGCCGTCTCTGTAGTGAGTGCTAAAGAGGCACCAGGGATCAATCCCACTGACTCTGCCATCAGCCCCATCACTCAGGGTCCTGCTACTCTCTGGCTAGCTGAGGTACTAACCACACACTAACAACCAGTAATGCTGATTTGATTACTGGGAGGTCAAGAGGACACACGCACTGACAAAGATAGGGTCACATTTCGTTTCAATGAACGGGTCAATAAAGCACTATCAACAATGCATTAGGGGGTCTGTTTTCATCAGAATATGAAAGCCTGCATTATCTTTCAACCACACGCATCCATTCTAAAATGCAAAGAGTCAACAGCAAAACGACAAATGAATTATTTCTTATCAATAAAAACATGAACAAACTTTAAATAGCAAACATTACCTTTATCAATGTTGAAAGTGGCCTTTTCCCTCCCATCCTCCACTATCTTTCCAGGTAAGGTCAGTCTTGATAAGAGATACAAGTGTTAGAATTAAACAAGAAGGTAGCCTATCAGCCTGTTGACACAATTACAGCATATCATGGTGCAACTGTGTGCATTTAATTACTATATATATATATATATGTGTGTGTGAAATGAAATTTAAAAAAAAAACATTAATGAAGTGACTTCAATAATGGCAGCACAAATTAACCTGAGGAAGTAAGGCTTGGCATAGAATTTGAAATCATCTCCATCGATGTAGAGATCAAACTCTGATGTTCTCGTGTAGGGCACACGGATGGTCAGGATTAGGAAAGTTGGGTCCTGGCTCAACTCAAACGCTGGAGTAATCATGATGAACAGAACACCGCAGGTCAGGATCTACAGGGGTCTGTGAGAGCTGTGGAAGTAGTGGGGGAGTTTGATTAGCCCACAAGGTATCATACACATTTTATAATGTTTAGCAGTAGCACTGCTTGACATCAAACTGATCTTCTCCTGAGCCCACTTATTTCTTCTTTACTCCTAGAATTGGGAAGTCATGGTGTTGTTACTTCTGTACCAGCAGCCAATAACAGATCTGATCATCCAACTAATCAACTACCATGAACCTGATTAAATCAGGGATGCGTTCAGTATGACAGAACGGTGTTCAACGTTGAATCCAACGGAAACTGTACTGTACTGAACGACCAGTTGAAAAAAATGATTTTGGCAGCTCAGAGTGTGATTATTACTAGAGGTGGACCGATTCATCGGAATGGCCGATTTAATTAGGGCCGATTTCAAGTTTCCATAACAATCGGTAATCTGCATTTTTGGACACCGGTTGTGGCCGATTACATTGCACTCCACGAGGAGCATGCGTGGCAGACTGACTACCGGTTACGCAAGTGCAGCAAGAAGCCATGGTAAGTTGCTAGCTAGCATTAAACTTGTCTTATAAAAAACTATCAAACTACACGTGGTTCATGATATTACTAGTTTATCTAGCTTGTCCTGCGTTGCATATAATCAATGCAGTGCCTATTAATTTCTCAATCATAAATTGATTTTATTGATGTATTATATTAAGTTAAAATAAAGTGTTCATTCATTATTGTTGTAATTGTCATTATTACAAATAAATAAATAAATACAAAAAAATGTTGATTAATCGGTATCGTCTTTTTCTGGTCTTCCAATAATCGGTATTGACGTTGAAAAATCAGTCGGTCGACCTCTAATTATTACCGTATGGTGTGTTGCACGAGTTTGGTCACACCCATATTGATCAGGACCACACATCTCAACACCACAAAACGAGAGCAAATGTACCTCAGACTGTTGAAGACCAGTGTGCACCGTTGTGAGGAAAAGTGTCGTTCAGTGCAAACATTCACACAACGTAGCAAATGTTGAGGCGAACTGAACGCACACCAGGCGTGTGAAGTACCTGACAACTATTGTCATGTAACTGACAGACATTTCCCTCCATTTCTCCCCAAATGAACTCTGTTTCTACAAAGTTTGTTGCTAATGTTTGCTGACCTAACTATGCTATCGCTAGTCCCATCCAAAATTGTGATTCACTACATGTAAAAGAAACACACCGGAGTCTTGTTATCATTATAATAAAATAAAATACAAATTGAATGCTGCATTCATAGCATCTAGTACCAGAATACAACAGGGAAAAATCCACTGGTAATTACTAGTGTGAAGCTCATCTACAGTCACTAAGCTATCATCTCTGAGATACAAGTTCTCCCACATGCTGAACTCTGTCACATACTAAGGAAATTACCTCAATATTAGCATTTTCTGCAGTTAAAAACGTTTTTTTTTTTACCTATTAATTTGGTTTATGAACCCTGCTATTTGTTTACCAGCATGAAAGCTCTACTGTTAGATGGTTGACACAGCTAGTAAACTGAAGGTTGCAAGTTCAAACCCCCGAGCTGACAAGGTACAAATCTGTCGTTCTGCCCCTGAACAGGCAGTTAACCCACTGTTCCCAGGCCGTCATTGAAAATAAGAATTTGTTCTTAACTGACTTGCCTAGTTAAATAAAGGTAAAATAAATTTTAAAAATGAACGCATCATAATGACAATCTGTCTGCACTCACCACTGCGCATAAAGTTCACAGCTTTAGCCAGGGGTTGTGCGCCTAGAAGTATTAGATTTCTGCATTTTAGGCAGTGTTTTCATTATTTATTGGAAACGTTCATGTAAATTACGTCTTACATACGAAATGTGCATTAGTGCTTATTAATAATTTACTTAGTGGTTTATGCCAGGTTAGGCCGGGCAGGTAGTTTTAGGATGCCCGTGGTTCTCATTCTAGGTCCAGGAGAAAAGGCGTCTTGTCAAAGTAACAAGAGTTTATAGCTCTGAGAGTTTATTCCATTGACAAATAATATCAAAACGTTTGTTTGTCATGTGCTCCGAATACAATAAAATTCTTACTTACAAGCCCTAACCAACAGTGCAATTTTAAGAAAAAAATAGGTATTAGGTAAACAATAGATACGTAAAGAAACACACATTTTTAAAAGGTAGAATGACAGTAGCGAGGCTATATACAGGTGGTACCGGTACAGAGTCAATGTACGGGTCACCGGTTAGTCGGCTAATTGAGGTAATATGTAGGTATAGTTATAGCACCTATGCATATATTATAACCAGAGAGAAGAAGCAGCGTAAAAGAGGGAGCACTCTGGTTACACAGGCAGACCAATTTGGACCTGATCTACTGACTTGTCTCAACTGCTTCTTCAGAACCTCCTAAATAAGCTGCAGGGTCCTCTTTAACTGGGCTGGAACAAAAACCTGCGCCCCGTGCCTAAGTCCACAAGACCACGTTTGAAAAGTGGCAAACTCCTCCACCTTGTGGTTGGTTTTGTAGCAAAGTGTACTGTGTTGTTTACCCTCCACGTGCCACTGACACACGGTCAGTAGCCTAACGCATTAAAAAGATCACGTTGAACTGTTTCAGTAGCACCCACTTAAAACGTTTCAAATACATTTCAAATGAATGGTCAAATACGACTTTGAATAGTATATAGGTAAGTGTGTTTAAGACCGAGTAGCTTAGCTAGTTATCTAGCTACGTTTATTCAATATACTGTTATAAATTAGCTATCTAGCTAACGGTAGGCCGATTTAATGTCTGGCTAGTTAGCCTGTAGCTTTCTACAGTACTGACACGTTAGCGATGTAGGCTGTTAGCATGCATTAACAATTTACAGTCAGAGAACTCAAATATTTAAAAGAACACGAAATTACCTTATGAACTCGTCTCATTAGAAATCATCATGGCAAACTTGTGTGATGTGAACAGCACTTTAGCGTGGCATCATCATCAGCGGCTCGTCAGCAACACTAAAAATGTACTTCCGGGACAAGGAATTTCGAAAACGTTCAAAATTAAAGCCCCCCACGTAATTGTAGAAACGTTTCAATAACCTGTATTTATTCGTGATATATGAAAGGTAGTTGTCTAAACATGAACAATTATTCATATTTGTTCATATTCCATTGACGACCACAATGTGAATCACATATTGGCTTATAGAGCAAAAAATATTCTGGATGCTTTAGTAAAAGTATTGTAGGGAATACTCAGTAGGGTCTGTAGAATGAGATATTTTTACTTTGTCAGCACAGGGATTCGATCCAGCAATCTTTCAGATACTGACCCAATGCTCTAACCACCAGGCTACCTGCCACCACAATGGTATGCAAGACTATGTTTTACATGAGTTATTGGTAAGGAAATCACTTGAAAGAAGTTAAGACTTGAAGCTTGAATGATAGAGCAGACTGATGAAATTAAGTTATATGCTTAATAATGAAATATATTTAATTATACATGTGTTATTTATTTCACATTGTGGTGGGGGCCATTATCGATAATTTGATATGATATCAATACCGTTTGATATCGATATGAGCAAGGCATATCATGATATTGGTTTATTCCTCCTGTTAACCTATACTATTCTGTAAAAAAAAGCCTGCATCACTATCCCTGCATGCACAAAGCCCTCTCACAGACCTTCTTACAGGTAAAAACAAAAACAAAAACAGGCTGTTTAGCAAACTAAGGTGCCTGCTGAAGGGCCATCAATTGTGGATGGGCTTCAATTGTATTAAAACGGTTTAGGTAGGTCTTTACTGTACCTACCGAAAAACACCTGTCCCAATGGACAATCCGCAAGCAGATGTCTGGACTTCACAGAAAATGGATAATTCACACAATTGCAATGTATTTTCTACGAACCGATATACAGTAAAATCAAATAAAAGAATGCAACTGATATCGATCACTCATTTAATGGAGGGGGTAGACAGCTGCACAACTGAACATATTGAACAGAAATGTGTCTTTCTCATTTAACATACCCCAATGAATCAGAGAGGTGCGGAGGGCTGCCTTAATCAACATCACCAATGCCCAGGGAGCAGTTGTGGTTGGGGGTTAAGTGTTTTGACTAGAAAGTTTGCCTTCTATGTTTGTTTTTTGAGTGTTGATAGTTTAGTGTGTATACAGTCATTGTCTTCAGTACCATGGATAGCACCTGGTCATTTGAAGTTAGCCAATACGTAATTTATAGGCCTATAGGTTATTGCATTGGATCCAATGGAGTGGGTGGAGTAGAAAGTGCTGCTGGGCATATAGACCTCAGCCCCTGATGAAATAACACCATGTCTACATTCTACAGACCCTACTACGTATTCCGAACTCCACTTTTACATTGGCACAAATAATAATTTTCCCTGTACAGTGCTATATTTTTTTCGTATAGTGTCCAGGCACCCCATTTTAAGCTGTTTGCCAGCAACACTCAGTATTAGTCAGAGGCCCATGAAATGACACCACATTTAGATTCTACAGACCCAACTTAGTATTCCTTACTCTACTTTTAGATCTGCACATAGAATCGTTTTTTTTTTCCTGTACAGTGCTATATTTGTACCATGTGGTGTCCAGGTACCCCTGCAAAAAAAAGGCCATCCTGCTCCTCTCCTCCTTACCTAATTTCCCATCATAGTCCATTTAGTTTCCCTTAAGTCTCATTAGATTGGCTGCTCAGGCTACGTAAATTAACCCTCAACCATCATAGCCTTGCCATTCACAACTAATCAGAAAGCTTGGAAATGCGCATCTGGACACTGCACCAGCCTACTCGGGTCAGAGTATTATCGTCATCCGAGGGTAGAAGACGCATTTTCCTGAGGACTTTTTAATGTCGACAGAAATGCGAATGTCTGAATGTTGTGCGCGGATCAAAATGTAAATTGTAGGGGGGATTTATTTGGGATTTTAGATGCTGTAAAATAATAGGTAATTACCACGAATTACGTCATGTTACTTTGATAAGTTTCAGCCATATGTTCTACTGTATCGCTGTTAAGTATTCTTTAATGTCAGAGTTTCCAATACTGCTTTGCATATTGTTTAAGTGCTATTATTGCATTAGTTGCACAAGTACTTTTTACAGAAGTGGTTTAATTGTTGTATTGATAAACATGGTATTTTGCATGCACATGCAAACACAGCGTTTTCCATAGTGGCCTTTATTAAGGTGTTTAGTTGCGATGCCATGGGCGAGCTTCTAGAGTCCTCCCAGACAGCTCTTGGAGCTTGCTCATGCGCAGAGTAACTTACGACCCTGTGGCGCCAGAGCAGATCTGTTAAGGTTTTAGCCTGGCAGATTCTCTCTCACACAAGGCTGGGGCGAGAGGGTGCCATAAATCTGGACCCTTTGTCAATACAAGTGATTAGTTTATCACTCTCTCCAAGAGGTGAATGTTTACATTGAGGCTGTGCTTATAGACATGTTGTAAGTGTAATGCCATTTGTAATTTATTCATATACATATACAGTACCAGTCAAAAGTTGACACACCTACTCATATAGTGAAGACATAAACTATGAAATAACACATGGAATCATGTAGTGACCAAAAAAGGGTTAAACAAATCAACATATATTTGAGATTCTTCGAAATAGCCACTCTTTGCCTTTATGACAGCTTTGCAACCTCTTGGCATTCTCTCAACAAGCTTCATGAGGTTGTCACCTGGAATGCATTTCAATTAACAGGTGTGCCTTGTTAAAATATAATTTGTGGAATTTCTTGCAGCACAAATAAATGCTTCACAGAGTTCAAGTAACAGACACATCTCAACATCAACTGTTCAGAGGAGAATCAGGCCTTCATGGTCGAATTGCTGCAAAGAAACCATGACTAAAGGACACCAATTAGAAGAAGAGACTTTCTTGGGCCAAGAAACACAAGCAATGGACATTAGACCGGTGGAAATCTGTCCTTTGGTCTGATGAGTCCAAATTAGAGATTTTTGGTTCCAACTGCCGTGTCTTTCTGAGACACAGAGTAGGTGAACGGAGGGTCTCTGCATGTGTGGTTCCCACCGCGAGGCATGAAGGAGGAGGTGTGACGGTGTGGGAGTGCTTTGATGGTAACACTGTCAGTGATTTATTTAGAATTCAAGGCACACTTAACCAGCATGGTTACCACAGAATTCTGCAGCGATACACCATCCCATCTGGTTTGCGCTTAGTGGGACTATCATTTGTTTTTCAACAGGACACTGACCCAATACACCTCCATGCTATGTAAGGGCTATTTGACCAAGAAGGAGAGTGATGGAGTGCTGCATCAGATGATCTGGCCTCCACAATCACCCGACCTCAACCCAATTGAGATGGTTTGGGATGAGTTGGACCGAGGGGTGAAGAAAAACAGCCAACAAGTGCTCGGCATATGTGGGAACTCCTTCCAGACTGTTGGAAAAGCGTTCCACATGAAGCTGGTTGAGAGAATGTCAAGTGTGTGCAAAGCTGTCATCAATGCAAAGGGTGGCTACTTTGAAGAATCTAAAATCTATTTTATTTTGTTTAACACTTTTTTTCCTTCCTACATGATTCTATATGTGTTATTTCATAGTTTTGTCTTCACTATTATACTACAATGTAGAAAATTGTAAAAAAGAAAATGAGTGAGTAGGGTGTGTCCCAACCTTTGACTGGTACTGTCTATATTGTATAGTTATAACTAATACTGTTTTACATGTGTGCATATCTTTGCCTTGATTACAGGAAGCCCTACACTGGCTTCCTGTCAAGGCAAGGGCTGATTTCAAGGTTTTACTGCTAACCTACAATGCATTACATGGGCTTGCTCCTACCTATCTCTCTGATTTGGTCTTGCCGTACATACCTACACGTACGCTACGGTCACAAGACGCAGGCCTCCTAATTGTCCCTAGAATTTCTAAGCAAACAGCTGGAGGCAGGGCTTTCTCCTATAGAGCTCCATTTTTATGGAATGGTCTGCCTAACCATGTAAGAGACGCAAACTCGGTCTCAACCTTTAAGTCTTTACTGAAGACTCATCTCTTCAGTGGGTCATATGATTGAGTGTAGTCTGGCCCAGGAGTGGGAAGGTGAATGGAAAGGCTCTGGAGTAACGAACCGCCCTTGCTGTCTCTGCCTGGCCGGTTCCCCTCTTTCCACTGGGATTCTCTCCCTCTGACCCTATTACAGGGTCTGAGTCACTGGCTTACTGGGGCTCTTTCATACCGTCCCTAGGAGGGGTGCGTCACTTGAGTAGGCTAAGTCACTGATGTGATCTTCCTGTCTGGGTTGTGCCATGGCGGAGATCTTTGTGGGCTATACTCGGCCTTGTCTCAGGATGGTACGTTGGTGGTTGAAGATATCCCTCTAGTGGTGTGGGGGCTGTGCTTTGGCAAAGTGGGTGGGGTTATATCCTTCCTGTTTGGCCCTGTCCGGGGTGTTCTCGGATGGGGTCACAGTGTCTCCTGACCCCTCCTGTCTCAGCCTCCAGTATTTATGCTGTAGTAGTTTGTGTGTCGGGGGCTAGGGTCAGTTTGTTATATCTGGAGTACTTCTCCTGTCCTATTCGGTGTCCTGTGTGAATTTAAGTGTGCTCTCTCTAATTCTCTCTTTCTCTCTTTCTTTCTCTCTCTCGGAGGACCTGAGCCCTAGGACCATGCCTCAGGACTACCTGACATGATGACTCCTTGCTGTCCCCAGTCCACCTGGCCGTGCTGCTGCTCCAGTTTCAACTGTTCTGCCTTATTATTATTGGACCATGCTGGTCATTTATGAACGTTTGAACATCTTGACCATGTTCTGTTATAATCTCCACTCGGCACAGCCAGAAGAGGACTGGCCACCCCACATAGCCTGGTTCCTCTCTAGGTTTCTTCCTAGGTTTTGGCCTTTCTAGGGAGTTTTTCCTAGCCACCGTGCTTCTACACCTGCATTGCTTGCTGTTTGGGGTTTTAGGCTGGGTTTCTGTACAGCACTTTGAGATATCAGCTGATGTACGAAGGGCTATATAAATCAATTTGATTTGATTTGGTCTTATAGAATCACATCAGTAAGATTCCAACTCATTTGGATTACCACAATCATATAAACAGCTGTGTGTGTGTGTGTGGTGACAATCAGGAGTACAGTGGTGGGCCTCAACATCATGTTCTAACCAGACAGCACTATAGAGAATCAAACCAATCATTTATAAGTATACAGCGGGTGAGGGCATTCACAGCCCACAGCTCAGACAGGGGAGGGCATACCAGCCAACCATTTTTACATGGTCCTTCTTTAGTGACCAACAGTTTTTACAACCCTATTGGTTGTAAGCTATTTGACCACAGTAAAGGTCCAGCAACATTCAGTATTATTCAGTGCCCCATGAAATAACACCATATATAGATTCTACAGATCCAACGGAGTATTCACAACCTCACGTTCACATCGGCACATAGAATAGTATTTTCGCTATAAACCAATATGTAATTTATAGGCCTACAGTGTATTGCATTGGGACCAATGGAAAGGGTGGATTACGGCTGCTGGGTATTTAGACCACAGTCATCTAAGAAATAACACCATAAAGACTCTAGTAGTGCTACATCTTTTGGGTCTGTGGAATATTATGTTCTTTACATTCATTTACTTAAGCTCCAACCATTTATCCTCCACCTTATAATAGGATTTATCTTATATAACGTACTAATTCTCCTTAGGTGAGATTTTTTTTGTAACATTTTTTTAAACATTATGCACTATGCAAAGCTGCAAAATGTTTTATTTCGTATCATACACATAGCGTTTTATCACAGACTTTTATTTTTAAGACCAAAACAGAAAACCGGAAGTCTTAATGTTGCTGCCTGAAAAAAAACGTTTGCTGCCTTGACGCTGAACTTAGCGTGTCCATGTTATACCGTAATATGGGAAATATAATAACATTAGAAAAATGTATTGTATTTGTTCTCACTAGTGACACCTGCTGAATCGGAGAGCATTTTAAAGAAGCTGGGAACAATAGCGAACAACTGCAGCCCAAAATTCGGGGCCAATGTACCAATGCAAGTATAATAGTACCAGTAAGTATAAGTAAGTATAAATAGGGGTAGATGCAGGAATACCCACATGCAGGAACTGACCAAATTGCAGGCCACAATTGCACCCTTCATAGCTGGGAATCCAGATGTGACCCGTTAATTATATAAGCCTACCTCAGTGGCGATTACTGTCCCTCTGTTAGTTGTTATAGTGGAGTGATCTTTCATCCTCAATGATGAAGATTGCACAACCTGGCTGGGCTAGCTAGCTACAGGCATAGATAGCTCGACTTCTTCTTACTTGGATATAAACTGCAACACTCACTCAATGGAGATGTGGAAGACGCACAATAACAGGTTTAACTGTGTGAATTAACGGTTTATTATCTCACTTGGGTAGACAGGCACACTAGCCCATAACACAACTGGAGGAGCATGTTAAAGCCATATGAGTGTTATATCCAGTGATATTTAGTACAACATGGTCTAAGACAGATATTTATAGAGCATCTTCACAGTTGACTGGAAGTAACACCAGTTTAGCATGTAAATCTTGCGGGGACAAAAAATAATATGATTTTAGATGCATTTAATCAACACAACACTAAACAATGCATTAGTTGCACTATAATGGTGACAACCGGTTCCCACAAACTTTTAGGGCCTACATAAAGTTGTCCCAACAGCAGACCCAACACCTTACCACTGCTCCACCTGGCCATCAGCCGAGCCTTGTCTGGCAGCGAAACAGTTAATTCAGCCTCATTTACTGCCTTTAAAAAAAATAGCTGATATGGCTGACTTGCTTAAATGCATGCGGTTTAAACTGACAATTAAGATGTAAAAACTATGGCATAAGGGGACGACGAGCGGATAAGAGGCTATCTGTAATTTATATTAAGACATTCATGAGCGAGTTAGGACAGACGTGGTCAATATAACTATTTGCTCAGCACTTTTGAAATGTACAGTCACAGAATTCAGAACATGGGCCGTTCTTACAGTATTCTCCCTGTACACCAAGTAAGAACCGTAGGAAAATAAAGGGGGCATATAATCAGACAATCAAAGCTCTTACAATATTCGATGATGACATTTCTCTAAAACAAGCTATAGGTTACATGTGCACCACCAAGTCAGAACAGTATGCTGAGAGGGGGAAAAGGGACCAAATTATTAGGGTGAGGCACATAGGCTACTAACAGCTTACTACACAACATACTCTTAGTATTACTTTCTTACCTACAGTATACATATCTCCCTTGCATATCACATAATCTATGCAGCAGCATACAAGACATTTTTTGACTCACCTTGTTTTGCTGCGCTCACTTGAACAGGAATGTTACGCGGCGGTCCTTTGTGGGCACATTTTTCATCAAACTTTGTCATCGAAGTCTGGCTTTCTCCAGATTTATGGTGCTTTCAAAACAACTGTAGCTTTCAAGACAATTTCCAACTTGTTGTGTAATGTTTATGTCCAATGCCCAATGAGCATTGATACGTTTTATCTATAATTTCTCTTCATAATTTCTCTTCATATGACACGGATTTGCCAGTAGATTGTCAACTTGATTCATGATGATGACTGCTAGCTAAGATTTTGAAAGTATGATGTTGACATGATCAGTCCAATCAAAGCTACGGTAGATATAACGTGATTTGACGTCATTTTATCTGTGGCCAATGACCTTGAGCCTTATTGGATGGGCACTTCTAATGTAACTCTACGACAGCACCCAAGGGGCTTGAATTGTCAAGTTCTCCCCAAAGATTTTGCGGTGATGTAGTGTCCCCATGAGTGATAGAACACTTAGCCAATCACGGCGAAACTAGAGAAAATTACCAACTCCTACACTCTGTATTTTCCACTGGCTGCCCCAACACCACAGAAAGCACTGAGCTATGCTGAAAGACCTGCATTTTGGAGCTGCCTTACTCAAGAAAGCAAAAAAGAGTCCATGTTTGTATGCAGCACAATTTTTTGATAAACAGCTGGGGCTCAAAACAGGTTGGGTTCTGCGCTACCTGCCCTGAATGACAGGTCGCCACTGAGTAGCACTGTAATTACAGTAACCAAACTCTCTACAGTGCCCTCAGAAAGTATTCATACCCCTTGACTTATTCCACATTTTGTTGTGTTACAGCCTGAATTCAAAGTTGATTACATTGATTGTTCTCTCACCCATCTACACACAATGCCCCATAATGACAAAGTGAAAACATGTTTTCACAAATGTATTGAAAATTAAATACAGAAATCTCATTTACATGAATATTCACAGCCTTGAGTCAACACCTTTGGCAGGGATTACAGCTGTGAATCTTTCCGGGTAAGTCTCTAAGAGCTTTGCACACCTGGATTGTACAATATGTCCACATTATTCTTTTAAAAATAAGTGAAACCCAGGCTACCTAAGTAGGATTCTCAATCAGAGACAACTAACGACACCTGCCTCTGATTGAGGTCCATACTAGGCCGAAACAGAAACCAAACATAGAAAAACAAACATAGACTGCCCACCCCAACTCGCCCTGACCATACTAAATAAAGACAAAACAAAGGAAATAAAGGCCAGAACGTGACAGTACCCCCCCCCCTCCCCAAAGGTGCGGACTCCGGCCGCAAAACCTGAACCTATAGGGTAGGGTCTGGGTGGCGGCTCTGGCGCGGGACGTTAACCCCACTTCACCACAGTTTTTGTCCTCCTCCTCATCCGCCCCCATGGCCTCTTATGAGCGGCGACCCTTGCCGCCGACCTCCGACTGGCGGCTCAGGACAGACTGGTGGCTCTGGCGGCTCAGGACAGACTGGCAGCTCAGGACAGACGGGAGACTATGGCGGCTCAGGACAGACGGGAGACTCTGGGGCTCAGGACAGACGGGAGACTCTGGCAGCGCTGGAGAGTAGGAAGGCTCTAGCAGCGCTGGACAGGCGGGAACACCTGTAGGCAGAAGACAGAGAGACAGCCTGGTGCGGGGGGCTGCCACCGGAGGGTTGGTGCGTGGAGGTGGCACTGGATAGACCGGCACTGGAGCTCTTGAGCACCGAGCCTGCCAAACCTTACCTGGTTGAATGCTCCCGGTAGCCGGGCTGTGCTGGCGAACCGGGGACACCATGCGTAAGGCTGGTGCCATGTACGCGGGCCGAGGAGACGCACCGCACCGGGCTATGCACACGCACTGGGGAGACTGTGCACAGTGCCTGCCCGGTCCCTCTCTCTCTCCGGTAAGCACGGAAGTTGGCGCTGGTCTCCTACCTGCCTTTGCCACACTCCCCGTGTGACTCCCCCCGTGTGCCCTCCCCAGATGTAGAAGCACACACTCCCCATGTGCTTCTACATCTGCATTGCTTGCTGTTTGACGTTTCAGGCTGGGTTTCTGTACAGCACTTTGTGACATCGGCTGATGTAAAAAGGGCTTTCTAAATACATTTGATTGATGACATGAGTTAAGTTATATGCCACGTTTTTTGTAGTTTTACTTTAGTGCCTTATTGCAAACGGGATCCATGTTTTGGACATTTTGTATTCTGTACAGGCTTCCTTCTTTTCACTCTGTCATTTAGGTTGGTATTGTGGAATAGCGACAATGTCGTTGATCCATCCTCAATTTTCTCCTATCACAGCCATTAAACTCTGAAACTGTTTTAAAGTCACCATTGGTCTCATGGTGAAATACCTGAGGGGTTTCCTTCTTTTCCGGCAAACGAGTTAGTAAGGACGCCTGTATCTTTGTCGTGACTGGGTGTAGTGATACACCATATAAAGTGTAATTAATAACTTCACCATGCTCAACAGGATATTCAATGCCTGCTTTTTAAATTTTTTACCCATCTACCAATAGGTGCCATTCTTTGCGATGCATTGGAAAACCGCCTTGGTCTTTATGGTTGAATCGGTGTTTGAATTTCACTGCCCGACTCAGGGACCTTAGAGATACTTTTATGTGTGGATATGAGTAGTCATTCAAAAATCATGTTAAACACTATTATTTCATACAGAGTGAGTCCATGCAACTTCTTATGTGACTTGATAAGCAAATTTGTACTAATTGACAGTGTGGAAAGAATGAAGCCTGTACAGAATAAAGAAATATTCCAAAACATACATCATTTTTGCAACAAGGCATTCCAATGTTTCTTGCAACTATCTCCCCCTTACAAGCAATGTTTGAAATATGTTCTACCCATTTGTGGTTTTGAGTCAGTGACTCTTATCACATAGTGAGATGTTAAATCACAGCTAAAACTGCAACAAAATGTGGCAAAGAAATTAACTTTATGTCCTGAATAAAAAAGCACTTTGTTTGGGGCAAATCCAACACAACACATCACTGAGTACCACACCTCATATTTTCAAGCATAGTGGATGCTGCATCATGTTATAGGTATTCTTGTCATCGGCAAGGACTATGGAGTTATTTTTCAGGATGAAAAAAAGCAGAATAGAGCTAAGCACAGGATAAATCCTAGAGGAAAACCTGGTTCAGTCTGCTTTCCAACAGACACTGGGAGACAATTTCAATAACCTAAAACACAAGGCCAAATATGCACTGGAGCTGAATTTTGTAAATAATATTGTGCAAATATTGTACAATCCAGGTGTGCAAAGCTTTTATAGACTTACCCAGAAAAACTCAAAGCTGTAATCTCTGCCAAATGTGATTCTAGCATGTATTGACTCAGGGGTGTGAATACTTACAGTGGGGCAAAAAAGTATTTAGTCAGCCACCAATTGTGCAAGTTCTCCTACTTAAAGATGAGAGAGGCCTGTAATTTTCATCATAGATTCACTATGACAGACAAAATTAGAAAAAAAATCAGAAAATCACATTGTAGGATTTTTAATGAATTTATTTGCAAATTATGGTGGACAATAAGTATTTGGTCACCTACAAATAAGCAAGATTTTTTGGCTCTCACAGACCTGTAACTTCTTCTTTATGAGGCTCCTCTGTCCTCCACTCGTTACCTGTATGAATGGCACCTGTTTGAACTTGTTATCGGTATAAAAGACACCTGTCCACAACCTCAAACAGTCACACTCCAAACTCCACTATGGCCAAGACCAAAGAGCTGTCAAAGGAGACCAGAAACAAAATTGTAGACCTGCACCAGGCTGGGAAGACTGAATCTGCAATAGGTAAGCAGCTTGGTTTGAAGAAATCTACTGTGGGAGCAATTATTAGGAAATGGAAGACATACAGTGCCTTGCGAAAGTATTTGGCCCCCTTGAACTTTGCGACCTTTTGGCACATTTCAGGCTTCAAACATAAAGATATAAAACTGTATTTTTTTGGTGAAGAATCAACAACAAGTGGGACACAATCATGAAGTGGAACGACATTTATTGGATATTTCAAACTTTTTTAACAAATCAAAAACTGAAAAATTGGGCGTGCAAAATTATTATATACTTATATACTGTACTCTATATCATCTACTGCATTTTTATGTAATACATGTATCACTAGCCACTTTAAACTATGCCACTTTGTTTACATACTCATCTCATATGTATATACTGTACTCGATACCATCTACTGCATCTTGCCTATGCCGCTCTGTACCATCACTCATTCATATATCTTTATGTACATATTCTTTATCCCTTTACACTTGTGTGTATAAGGTAGTAGTTTTGGAATTGTTAGTTAGATAACTCGTTAGTTATTACTGCATTGTCGGAACTAGAAGCACAAGCATTTTGCTACACTCGCATTAACATCTGCTAACCATGTGTATGTGACAAATACATTTGATTTGATTTGAATTCTTACTGGTTGGTAAGTGATCAAATACTTATGTCTTGCAATAAAATGCAAATTAATTACTTAAAAATCATACAGTGATTTTCTGGATTTTTGTTTTAGATTCCGTCTCTCACAGTTGAAGTGTACCTATGATAAAATTACAGACCTCTACATGCTTTGTAAGTAGAAACACCTGCAAAATCGGCAGTGTATCAGATACTTGTTCTCCCCACTGTATATGTATATATATATATATTCCTGAGGCATATAATGTATTAGCTTAGCCTATGAATTGGCTATGACATGCTGTGGCTGTGGTTTGAGTGTCTTATTGCCAATTGGTCCACATATTTAATTATATTGATTGTGTTCCCCATACTCTATATAATATACAGTTGAAGTCGGAAGTTTACATACACCTTAGCCAAATACATTTAAACTCAGTTTTTCACAATTCCTGACATTTTAATCCTTGACTTGTCTTAGGTCAGTTAGGATCACCCCTTTATTTTTTAAGAATGTGAAATGTCAGAAAAATATTAGAGATTTCTTTCTTCTTTTATTTCTTTCATTACATTCCCAAGGGGTCAGAAGTTTACAAACACTTGATTAGTATTTGGTAGCATTGCCATTAAATTGTTCAACTTGGGTCAAACGTTTCGGGGAGCCTTCCACAAGCTTCCCACAATAATTTGTGTGAATTTTGGCCCATTCCTCCTGACCGAGCTGATGTAACTGTGTCAGGTTGGTAGGCCTCCTTGCTCACACACGCTTCTTCATGCCTTGAGATGTTGCTTCAATATATCCACATAATGCCATCTATTTTGTGAAGTGCACAAGTCCTTCATGCAGCAAAGCACCCCACAACATGATGCTGCCACTCCATGCTTCACAGTTGGGATGGTGTTCTTCGGCTTGCATAACAATGGTCATTATGGTCAAACAGTTCTCTATTTTTGTTTCATCAGACCAGAGGACATTTCTCCAGGAAGTACGATCATAGTCTGGCTTTTTTTTATGGCGGTTTTGAAACAGTGGCTTCTTCCTTCCTAATTTTGTACCCGTTTGCTCCAGCATCTTCACAAGGTCCTTTGCTGTTGTTCTGGGATTGATTTGCACTTTTCGCACCAAAGTACGTTCATCTCTAGGAGAACAGAACACGTCTCCTTCCTGAGCGGTATGATGGCTGCGTGGTCCCGTGGTGTTTATACTTGCGTACTATTGTTTGTACAGATGAACATCGTACCTTCAGGCATTTCGAAATTGCTCCCAAGGATGAACCAGACCTGTGGAGGTCTACAGTGTTTTTTCTGATGTCTTGGCTGATTTCATTTGATTTTCCCATGATGTCAAGGAAAGAGGCACTGAGTTTGAACATCGCCCTTGAAATACATCCACAGGTACACCTCCAATTGACTCAAATGATGTCATTCAGCCTATCAGAAGCTTCTAAACCCATGACATAATTTTCTGGAATTTTCCAAGCTGTTTGAAGGCACAGTCAACTTATGTCCCCCTTACTTCTAAAACTAAAGTGGGCCCCGGACTAGATTATATGTGTTGAAAAGTTAGTTTTTTTCTCAGACGGGATAATTCTTAACACAATTTCTGATATATTACATGTCATAACTACTTTTATTTCCAATTAGACTGCTTTGGATTTCTTCCTGACCACAATGGCTGCCAATTTCATACCATTCTGAAACATTGAACATTTATGACATAGCATCGCACCTCGAGTCATTTCCAGTGGTAAGTACATTATTACTGGTGTAGTGGTATTTTGACCAATCACACTATGTAGACTACAGTCACAGTAGTCCCCTGGAATTCCACTGTCCCATGAAACACAGTGATGTGTGAACATCTGAACTGTTATTCATATTCAGCACTGATATTTTAAGATATCACAAGATGGGTGTCTCATTACTGAAAGAAACATGGCATGCTCTCCACAAAGCCCCTCATTAATTCACAAACATATATGCTCTCCCAGATCAAAGCACAATACGTTTGTTTGTCTGGTGTGGGTAGATTTTTCATCAATGCAATTTTGAAAAACCTAAATCCAGTTACTTGATGCATTGCGATGGATGAGTTCAATTTGAGACTTCAAACATCTCTTCTAGAGATTACGGTAAGAAAATATTAGACCCTCCTCCACTGAGTTCATGAATGTGCAAAGCTCCTCTTCGCTCTCTATCATCTGCAGCATAATGCAACAGAGCAGTAACGACAAAATGTAAACTCTAGGTGTTATTGCCAATTCACAGACATGAAAGAGGAATCTTGTGCTCCTCCAAATCATTAGAACAATTTCCCACGATGAGAATTCACTGCAAAGTTGTTGTGATCACTGTCTGTTTAGGAGTTTTTCTACTTTTGTACTTTTTGGGAGGGAATGCTGCAGACGATTCGCCTTTGAAAGAAGTTGCGGAGGATTACTATTTCCCAACGTCCTCTGGGCTTGGAAACATTGTTGCATCGAAGTTAACAAAAAAGCCTCTCGATGAACTTCACATTCTACAGAAACAACCACTCACGGACCGAAAAGAAGCGAAAGTATTCAGAGGCAATGCGATCGCAAAACGGTAAGCAATTTTCGGATCATTGCTTGTTGATGTGATTTATTGGCTTTTTCTCCACGCCTATTTTTTTTCCTTCAACCTTTTGGCACGCATTTAAATACGTAATATGTCTCAAAAGTCGTTTCTGCACTTTTAATCTACGGATTGCATTACTGTTTACCGATATGGTTTATTTTTCTTTTGTTCCTTTTGGAAGTTATGGAATGAGTCCACACGTATCCTTTCCCTCTTCATTCAGGAGACGTACTCCCCCATCGAAAACATACATGGGCTCAAATCTCAATTCAAGGACGTTGCCAACAAACAATGGCTTTATCTGTCACGAGAGGACCAAACATGCAATTGTCATTCAAATCGTATTTTTATTATCACATGTTTTTCTCTTAATGACCGATCAATGTATTGATTGGATTTATTGCAGATGTATTTGCACGCAGTCTCCCACCTATTCGGTGAGTTGTGTGCATATTTGATCGCATGATGAGCTCAAAATAATTGTTTGTACACCAGTTTAAGAAAAAGGCTCGAGTGTAAAAATAATTTGAGTTTTGTGGAGTTTATCCCTTTAAGTCCTGTGGTTAACGGGTTTAAAGGTCACCTTGAGAGGTCTTCAATATGGTGTATAAATTAGTCCAAGGAGACCCACTGATTACACCGCTGGGGACTGACGAGCATACATTTACATATCTTATAGAATTACTTGCATCCAGGACCTATGCCTTTATTGGGCAGCAGGTAGCCTAGTGGTTAGAGCTGCAAGATCGAATCCCCGAGCTGACAAGGTAAAAATCTGTCTTTCTGCCCCTGAACAAGGCAGTTAACAGACTGATCCTAGGCCGTCAATGAAAATAACATTTGTTCTTTTAACTGACTTGCTTAGTTAAATAAAGGCAAAAAAATAATAAGTATTTGTCCCTTCAAAGTAAACAAGCACTTCTAGATATATAAATGAACAAAAATATAAAGGCAACATGTTGGTCCCATGTTTCATGAGTTGAAATAAAGGACCACAGAAATGTTCCATAAGTACAAAAAATGTATTTCTCTCATTTTGGCCACATTTGTTTAAATCCCGATTAGTGAGCGTTTCTCCTTTGCCAATATAATTCATCCACCTGACGGATGTGACATGTCAAGAAACTGATTAAACGGCATGATAATTACACAGATGCACCTTGTGCCGAGGACAATAAAAGGTAATTCTTAAATGTGCAGTTTTGTCACACAACGCCACAGACAAAGTTGAGGGCGCGTGCAATTAGCATGCTCACTGCAGGAATCTCCAGCAGAGCTGTTGCCAGAGTTGAATGTTAATTGATCTACCATAAGCCACCTCCAACGTCGTTTTGGAGCATCTGGCAGGCCTCACAACCGTAGACCACGTGTAACCACGCCAGCCCAGGACCTCCACATCCGGCTTCTTCACCTACGGGATCGTCTGAGACCAGCCACCTGGACAGCTGATGAAACTGTGGGTTTGCACAACCAAAGAACTTATGCACAAACTCTCATTGAACCTCATTTGCGTCCTCGTCTAGACCTGACTGCAGTTTGGTGTTGTAACCTACTTCAATGGGCAAATGCTCACCTCTGATGACCACTGGCACGCTGGAGAAGTGTGCTCTTCACAGATGAATGCCCGGTTTTGCATTGTGTGGGCGAGTGGTTTGCTGACGTCAATGTTGTGAACAGAGTGCCCCATGGTTGCGTTGGGGTTATGGTATGGGCAAGCTACGGACAACGAACACAATTGCATTTTATCGATGAGATTTTGAATGCACAGCGATAACGTGACGAGATCCTGAGACCTATTGCCGTGCCGTTCATCCGCCGCCATCACCTCATGTTTAAGCATGATAATGCACGTCTCCATGTCGCAAGGATCTGTACACAATTCCTGGAAGCTGAAAATGTCCCAGTTCTTCCATGGCCTGCATACTCACCAGACATGTCACCCATTGAGCCTGTTTGGGATGCTCTGGATCGACGTGTACGCAGCATGTTCCAGTTCCCGCCAATATCCAGCAACCTGAAACAGCCATTAGGAGTGGGACAACATTCCACAGGCCACAAACAACAGCCTGATCAACTCTATGTGAAGGAGATGTCGCGTTGCATGAGGTAAATAGTGGCCACACCAGATACTGACTGGTTTTCTGATCCATTCCCCTACCTTAAGGTATCTGTGATGCATACCTGTATTCCCATTGAAATGTGAAATCCATAGATTCGGGCCCAATAAATGTATTTCAATGGACAGATTTTTCTTATGAACTGCAACTCAGTCAAATCTTTGAAATTGTTGCATTTTTATATTTTTTGTTCAGTGTAGATGATCTCAACTACTGGTCAAAACAATATGTCATCCCATGCTCTCACCCCCTCTTTCCTGTGCCTTCCGGATAATAACCAGGCAATGGTTTTTCGTCTTTCACCATTCCAGTCCAGGGGTGGAAACATTTAGTCTTATATTTGTCCTCTCTCAGGCTATCACGGATATGATAATATAATCCAGATTTGATAAAGGCAGTACTTTCTGTTGTAAAGCTTGCTTTCACCAACACCAGCGTTTCCCAGACTCTGTGCATGTTTTGTTTTTTGCCTTAACACTACACAGCTGATTCAAATGATCAAAGCTTGATGATTAGTTGATTATTTTAGATCAGCTGTGTAGTGTTTGGTGCAAAAAACAAAACGTGCACCCCTTGGGGTCTCGAGAACCGAGTTCGGGAAATGCTGCCCTGCACTGTCCTGTTTGATCAGTGAACTGGTTGGAAGCGTTTCTAAAGCATTCAGCATTCATACTGGACCATAGTGTCCTAGCAGTGACAACACCCACACACACGTGTGCCCTCTACTGATAAGAGAAATGGGGTGACGGAGGAAATTGACTGAAGCAGGTTTCACAAACCATAACTCTCTGAAAAAAAACTAGACATCTGCCTTAGCTTTAGGCCCTTGACCATTGGTTCTGGTGAAAGAGAGGGATAGAATTGCCATAAGATATATGCTATTATGTTGTTTTGGTTACTCTTCCCTGCTCATCATTGTTTGTGGAATTTCCCCACATAGTTCTCAGTCAAGTGAAAAATTTACATATACGATACTGTCGTCACAACACACTTTCCTTCATCGTCTGGAATATTGTACAATGGTGTGCCCTGACCCTAACAAGGTATTCATTCTATTGCAGTGACATTATGTAAAGCTAAATGTCATCTTGGATGACTAAAGACTGCTGTCTCTGTCTGCAGGTCTTGAAACATCCCTGCTTACCAAAGCATCCTGGTGAGGTTTTAAGGGACATTTTATGTGGGCCTTACCAAGGGGAAAAGCTATTTTTTTTTTTTTTGCAGGAGAGTGAGCCAATGAAGGAGAAAGTACCTCCTGGGAGACATGGGCAGAGGCTGGCGTTGAGTAACTTGGGAAATCTGTTTATCAGAATACACATGGCAAGGGCTGATGATTCACTGAAAGAGAATGTAACTTTATTCAAATCCGTTATGCACAGGGAGGACTTTCATATTCAGAAAGGAAAGCAAGCCTTCAGCTAATTCCCTTCTCACAGCCTTCATCCAAGCAAGCCTTCAGCTAATTGTAGTAGTGGGTCGTGTCTGATTCTGAATAGTGTAAGTCAATTTTGATAGATTTGTTGAACAAGGTAAGAACATCAGTGAAGATAGCAAAACTATGAAATAACACATGGAATCATGTAGTAACCAAAAGTGTTTCTTCAGAGTAGCCACCCTTTGCCTTGATGACAGCTTTGCACACTGTTGGCATTCTCTCAACCAGCTTCAGGAGGTAGTCACCTGGAATGCATTTAAATTAACAGGGGTGCCTTGTTAAAAGTTCATTTGTGGAATTTATTTCCTTCTTAATGCATTTGAGCCAATCAGTTGTGTTGTGAAAATATTAGGGGTGGTATACAGACGATAGCTCTATTTGGTAAAAGACCATGTCCAATTTATGGCAAGAACAGAACAAATAAGTGAAATGACAGTCCATCATTACTTTTTAAGACATGAAGGTCTGTCAATCTGGAAAATGTCATGATCATTGACAGTTTCTTCAAGTATAGTTGCAAAAACCATCAAGCGATATGATGAAACTGGCTCTCATGAGCACCACCACAGGAGAGGAAGACCCAGAGTTACCTCTGCTGCTGAGGATAAGTTAACTGCAGCTCAGATTGCAGCCCAAATAAAATGCTTCAGAGTTCAAGTAACAGACCCATCTCAACATCATCTGTTCAGAGGAGACTATGTGAATCAGGCCTTCATGGACGATTTGCTGCAAAGAAACCAGTACTAAAGGACACCAATTAGAAGAAGAGACTTGCTTGGGCCAAGGAACATGAGCAATGGACAGTAAACCGGTGTAAATTTGTCCTTTGGTCTGAGGAGTCTATATTTTAGGTTTTTGGTTCCAAACGCCATGTCTTTATGAGACGCAGAGTAGGTGAATGGATGATCTCTGCATGTGTGGTTCCCACTGTGAAACATGGAGGAGGATGTGTGATGGTGTGGGGGTGCTTTGCTGGTGACACTGTCAGTGATTTATTTAGAATTCAAGGCACACTTAGCCATGCTGGTTACCACAGCACTCTGCAGCGATACCCCATCCCACCTGGTTTGTGCTTAGCGGGACTTTGGACAATGACCCAAAACACACCTCCAGGCTGTGTAAGGGCTATTTGACCAAGAAGGAGAGTGATGGAGTGCTGAATCAGATGACCTGGCCTCTATAATCACCTGACCTCAACCCAATTGAGATGGTTTGGGATGAGTTGGAACGCAGCGTGAAGAAAAAGCAGCCAACAAGTGCTCAACATATGTGGGAACTCCTTCAAGACTGTTGAAAAGCATTCCTCATGAAGCTGGTTGAGAGAATGTCAAGTGTGTGCAAAGCTGTCAAGGCAAAGGGTGGCTACTTTTAAGAATCTAAAATATATAGTTTGATTTGTGTAACACTTGGTTACTACATGATTCCATATGTGTTATTTCAAAGCTTTGATGTCTTCGCTATTATTCTACATTGTAATGAATATAACGAATAAAATAAAACCCTTGAACTTTTGACTGGTATTGTCATTCTAACACTCATACTACCTCACATAAGCAGCATGTGCTTCTTAATGGGGCTTTGCTGTGTCTGTGTTCACAACATTCATTTTACTGGTCCAGGCCAGATATAAGCTCAGCAAAACAATAAGCGTCCCTTTTTCAGGACCCTGACTTTCAAAGCTAATTCGTAAAAATCCAAATAATTTCACAGAGCTTCATTTTAAAGGGTTTAAACACTGTTTCCCATGCCTGTTCAATGAACCATAAGCAATTAATGAACATGCACCTGTGGAACGGTCGTTAAGACACTAACAGCTTACAGACGGTAGGCAATTAAGATCACAGTTATGAAAACTAAGGACACTAAAGACTCCTTTCTATTGACTCTGAAAAACACCAAAAGAAAGATGCCCAGGGTCCCTGCTCATCTGTGTGAACGTGCCTTAGGCATGCTGCAAGGAGGCATGAGGACTGCAGATGTGGCCAGGGCAATAAATTGCAATGTCCGTACTGCGAGACACCTAAAGACGGCGCTACAGGGAGACAGAACGGACAGCTGATCATCCTCGCAGTGGCAGACCACGTGTAACAACACCTGCACAGGATCGGTACATCCGAACATCACACCTGTGGGACAGGTACAGGATGGCAACAACAACTGCCCGAGTTACACCAGGAACACACAATCCCTCCATTAGTGCTCAGACTGTCCACAAAAGGCTGAGAGAGGCTGGACTGTAGGCCTGTTGTAAGGCAGGTCCTCACCGGACATCACCGGCAACAATGTTATGCCTATGGGCACAAACCCACCGTCGCTGGACCAGACAGGACTAGCAAAAAGTGCTATTTTTTTTTATTTTACCTTTATTTAACTCGGCAAGTCCGTTAAGAACAAATTCTTATTTTCAATGACGGCCTAGGAACAGTAGGTTAATTGCCTTGTTCAGCCTACATGCTACACTAGCCAAGTTATAAGTTATATAGCTGTCGTCTTTATTAGCCACAACTTACCGTTCTTTGTGCAGCTTCAAATGTCGAACAAAGTTCTAAATTGTTTCGCCTCCATCTAATTTTGTTCCCGCATGCTTTGCAAGTTGCAATCCGTTTTTTGTTGATTCAGCGTCGTCTTTATATCCGAACATAATAATCCTGGGTATCATCTTTCCAAGGGCTCCATCTGAATTCACCCGCCTACTCTCCTCTGCACTGCCAAGCACAACTTTTTCTCAGCTGGTACAATTTGATTGGCTGCTGTCCGATTCAATCTGTAATCTGTTAAATGAAGAGTTGATGCGCTGCACACTTTTTTTTAATAGCATAATTTTTAATATTTGGGCTTGGGGAGGGTATCAGGTCGAGTCAAGGCTCAAATCCAAGTTAAATCACAAGTCATTGGTGTCAAAGTCGAGTTGCAAGTCATCATATTTGTGGCTCGAGTCCAAGTCATGTGACTGGAGTCCACACCTCTGCCAGATCCTGACTGTTACTTTTGATTTTGACCCCTCCCCTTTGTTCAGGGACACATTATTCAATTTCTGTTAGTCACATGTCTGTGGAACTTGTTCAGTCTGTGTCTTAGTTGTTGAATCTTGTTATGTTCATACAAATATTTCCACATGTTAAGTTTGTTGAAAACAAACGCAGTTGACAGTGAGAGGACGTTTCTTTTGTTGCTGAGTTTAGTATGTATCATAGAACAACACATTTTATGTGTTCCCTTGTATCAGACAGAGGAGTGACATGGGACTGGGCAGGCTCTCATCGAAGCGCGCCCGAGCTGAAGAAGTCATGCACCTGGCCGTGGTGGCCTGCGGGAACCGCCTGGACGAGACGCTTACCATGGTCAAGTCGGCCCTTCTCTTCAGCATCAAGAGGATCAAGTTCCACATCTTTGCAGAGGACCCCTTGGCCTCTCAGTTTGAAAAGAAGGTAAGTACCCTCAGGCAGGTACTAGAGTACATGATCTAGGCTTTAGGTACGGTATGTTTCTGGAAAAGGAAAACACTAATTCTCAAAATATAGGCCTTATTGAATATTTTCAGAGACTAATGGTTCTCATGTATATCTTGGTTGCTGCTCAGGAATATACTACATTTACTACCAGATCTGAGCTTGTTTAAAAAATAAATTAAAAAACATGTAAGCTTTTTGAACTCCCACTTGCTTCAACATCTTACGGGCTTCAGACCCTTTTATCTCAAGGCCGATCCTGTCACTCAGACATTTGTCTCACTGCATTACCCAATGCAACATTTCAGTCATCTTTACTTTGTTTATTCACGAGCCAAGCTTTACAAAGTCAATGTGTTGGGCTACTGTGTAGCTGTAAATCTAAAGGTATACATACTGGTAAATGAAAACAGCATGCGTGCGTGAGACTACATGCCCTTTGAGTGTTTATGGGCTATGGTCTGTGTAGCATGTGAACCTCCCCTTTTATAATTGGCTTCATGCTAGCCAGGAAGTTGAGTTAGTTAAACCCTGAAATCAGTAGCATATGTGCAGGAGATGGAACATTCCATGTCTGGCCTGCCTGCGCTGGTCAAAAAGGAGGTAGAAGAAAATGGGTGAAAAGGGGTTCTGGCCTCGATCTATTTCTCCTGGTCGAACAGAAACCCGGCCAGCTCCGCCCACTGATCTTTGTTTTGGGGCCAAATTATTTAATAATGCTGACGATTATGAAGGGCTTCAGAATCGTAACGGAGCAGAAAATCTTAGGCCTCTCTGTGTGACAGCAGTGTTTACTTTGAGGGGGTAACCCTCAGGCTTGGACAGAATAGGCTTCAAATCGGCTACCTCTAGTTTAGGTTAGTTTCACTGGGTTAGGCGTAGTTGTAGCAACAGCTGACAGCATTATGGTCAATGTACAACACCACTGCACTTACTGTAAAGACATGACTTCCTTAGATGTGTACAGTGCCTTTGGAAAGTATTCAGACCCTTTGAATTTTTCCACATTTTGTGAGGTTACAGGCGTATTCTAAAAGTGATTTAAATAGTCCCCTCCATAATCAATTTACACAGAATACCCCATAATGACAAAGCAAAAGCAGGTATAGACATTTTCGCTAATTTAAAAAAATATATTTACATAAGTATTCAGATGCTTTACTCAGTACTTTGTTGAAGCACCTTTGGCAGTGATTACGGTCTCCAGACTTCTTGGGTATGACGCTACAAGCTTGGCACACCTGTATTTGGGGAGTTTCTCCCATTCTTCTCTGCAGTGAGCTTATGGGTTTTACTGACTGATCACAGGCTACCAAGTAGCCAATGGTGACTTTGAAGGAGCTTCAGGCCTTTATGACAAAGACTGGTCAATGTGTGCATGTGACCACAATATCACAAGCGCTCCACAAATCTGTCGTCTATGGGAGGGTGGCAAGAAGAAAAAAAAAAGGTGGTTCCACCAAGTATTAACTCAGGGTTGTTCACTTATCCAAATAGGGTATTTTACTGTTTTTAATTTTCAGATTTGTTTTCTCCCACTTGCATGTTGTGAGTTACTGTAAGGCTGTAGGCAACAAAAGGTGAACATTTTGAAAGTGGGTGGTGACTTTCTATACCCACTGTAAATAAGGTATGTTTTCTAATAAGGTATGTTTTGTAATAAATTTGCAAAAATGTCAACTGTTTTCGCTTTGTCATTTATGTGGTATTGTGTGCAGATTGCTGAGGATTATGATGATTTTTAAAATCCATTTTAGAATAAGGCTGTAACATAACAATGTGGAAAAAGTCAAGGGGTCTGAATACTTTCTGAAGGCACCCGTATGTAGACTTGAACAATCAGGAGTGTATCGTGTCAGAATAAGGAATATTTCCATTTGCTCTTTCAGTGACCTCTCTCCCATACACCTTGACTCAACCTTTCGAGTTGCAGTTTTGTTACTTTGGAAGTTAGATACCCTGTGATGGCTGTGCTACCTCTAACAGATGATGGTGTCTTGTAACGTTGTAGTTTCTCTTTCAGCTGAGCCAGTGGGACCGTGCCATCTCCAACAAGTTCCAGTACAGTATCTACCCAATCACGTTCTCTGTGGGGAATGCAGAGGAATGGAAAAAGCTGTTCAAGCCCTGCGCTGCCCAGAGGCTGTTTCTCCCTGTAAGGCTCCAGCACATTTTCTCTCACCTCTCTGTGTACTATATCGTATTTATCAAACATATACACTGATTTAAACTGATATAGATATATATTAATCAGCAAATGTGTTTAGATAATTGTCCAGGTTATCTGTTTCCTATTTCTGTTCCACTCAGGGCTGCATTCTGACCCCAATGCATTTTCTATTAGATACATAGGATGAGCTTAGTTTACGCAAGCATACGAGTGATATACCCAGAGAATAATGGTGTATCCTTTTATTATGGATTTTACTTGTATTACATTTGTATATAATCAATTACCTTAGCATGGTAATATATATGGATTTATTCATACCCATTGACCTTTACACACACACATTGCTTTATTTTCGTACACATTGCATTACACCGTTGTAAAAAGTATTAAGCAATCCATGACTGCAGTTTGATTGATTGGCGGATGATTCTCTACAAACCACATACTTTGCAGGTGCCAAGTGATATTTGATTCTCATCAGGAACAGATTGCTTTCTGATTGCTCTCTTCCCTTAAGCCATTGTCAGTTTTTAGATGGCACATACTGTATGTATAAAGGTCTGTCACTGGAATAGGAAAAAAATGTGGTATTCTGATTGTAACTTACACATGATTGTCGTGACAACAGGTGATCCTGAAGGACGTGGACTCTCTGCTCTACGTGGATACAGATGTGCTGTTCCTCAGGCCCATGGATGATATGTGGAGTTTCCTCAAGGCCTTCAACACCACCCAGCTTGCTGCTATGGCCCCAGAGCATGAGATCCCCAAGATTGGCTGGTACAGCCGCTTCGCACGCCACCCCTTCTATGGGGTCACCGGGGTCAACTCTGGAGTCATGCTGATGAACCTCACAAGGATCCGAAGAACTTTGTTCAAAGTAAGGATCATCAATCAATCAACATTTTGGTCATATTCCCTGTCCCGTGTCACTCACTACTGAGCATTTCTGCCCTGTTGTCCACCTCTGAGTTAAATCTCTAAGGAGAGTAGTTGTATCATTCAATCATATCTGTCTGAAGCCAGCCAGCTTAAGACATGGCACTTATTGACACTCCGTCTCAACAGTTGGGAGTGCTCAATGTAGCGTAAGGCAATGATTTAAGGCTCTGTGAGTGCCACACTAACATTAGAGCAGTGCTTCAGCACACTCAAGCTCAAATTGGCATTTCCCTGCATCCAAGAAAGATCATTACAAATTGTAACTTGGGGAATACTTGGCTAAAACTCTGTAAATTTGCTCCTTTCAAATCGGGCATTTCTGTTGTGTAAGATGTGTAGCTGCTACTTGGGTTGTAGAGTAAACCAGTCCTTGTTCCTACTCCAGAACAGCATGATACCCAGTGGCCTGTCATGGGAGGACCTCCTCCACCCACTCTACCAGAAGTACAAGAACCACATCACTTGGGGCGACCAAGACCTCCTCAACATTATCTTCCACTACAACCCAGGTACACTCTACCACACCACAAATATACAAAAATGAAATGGTATATCATTTCACCGCCATTCATGTTGACAGCAAGAGCTGTACTTAGCCTTGCATCAATTTATAATGTTTCCGCAAAACATGATTCCAAGGGTGGTTGCATAAATGTCATCTTGTATGGAATTCAATACAATTCCTTCAGGCAGGTGTCATTATTGGTTTTCCTGCTCTAATACAACCACAATAAAGAAACTCTCCTGAATGAGGTCAATGCTGTGGAACTAAACAAGCCTGCGGCTGCAGCAAATTCAGTCACCAGTACCAAGTGTTCCAAGCCTTAAGTAGACTTGGCAGGAGCATTATTTGTCTGACAACATGAATGGAACCTGTCTGCTAAACAAGCATATCCCTTGCAGCATCCCCAAATACATATATATATTTTTAAAGGGCCACGTGGAGGGAGCAGCCAGTCACTGTGAACGATCTGCATCCAACATGGAAAGACTTTAGTCTCTGGCATGTGTCTGATCTTTCTCCTTTTATGTCTGCCCGTTACCTGGTCTCAGAGCATTTAGTATTATTCTGTACGTAAATCCAAGTCACTCCATTTAGTGTGATGTGTTACTTTTCATATGGTTCTATCAGATGGTTACTTAAGGCAAAAACGAAAGTGGGGTGGATGGATGGGATGGGTGAGTTTGAATCTCATCACGGACAACTTTAGTATTTTAGCTAATTATCAACTACTTTTGAGCAACTTTGAAACTACTTAGCTAACCCTTCCCCTAACTTTTAACCATTTTAGCTAACTCTTCACCTAGGTTAAAGGGGAAGAGTTAAGGCTAACTCCTAAACTTAACCCTAACCCATCTAGCAACACAATGGTTGCGAGTTCAAATCTCATCACGGACAACTTTAGCATTTTAGCAACTAGCTACTTTTTAGCTACTTTGCAACTACTTAGCTAACCCTAACTTTAACCCTTCACCTAACATTAACATCGCAGCTTAACTAACGTTGGCGAGATAGGTAACGTTAGCCACCTAGTTAGAATTAGTAACATGTTTGGCAAATTCAACATATTGTAGTTAGCAAATTTGTAACATAATACGAAATGTAATTCGTAACATATATGAAATAGGTGATGGACATCCACAAATTAATACATACTATACAAACATCATACTAAATGGAGTGTCCCGGGTTTTACTTACAGAATAATACGAAATGCTCTGAGACTAGGTTGCTGCCCTTGTTTCTGGTTGAAGGGGATTCTCCGTTGGTGTTTTTCTCTATTCCCAAGCCAAGATTTAATGCATTTTTCAAAGGACTAGAATCATTTTAGTTGTGAAGCAAGCCATTTGATAATTGACATGTTTTGGGAACAGCAAAACATGAGTTCTGAACGATTATCATTGTTCAACCACAGGTTGAAGTCATTTGTTTTTTTTCCTAAATGCTGTCTTTGGTACTAATCAGTTTATTTATTTTTTCAATACTGGTGTGACAGTATACACTATGGTAAGCTTTGAGACATTGTGAAGAGATCTGATGTACCAGACATGTAATGGTGTGTTCCTGTGTTTGCAGAGTCTCTGTACACCTTCCCATGCCAGTGGAACTACAGGCCTGATCACTGCATGTATGGGAGCAACTGTAAAGGAGCGGAACAGGAAGGCGTGTCCATTCTCCACGGGAACCGAGGAGTGTATCATGATGACAAGCAGCCAGCCTTTAAAGTAGTGTATGATGCAATACATGAGGTAAGAATAATCTATTCATTTGAGTGGATTGTTTCACTAAAAACTGCAAGTTTCGTTACTAGATTGCTACATCCTCTGGGACAAAGGCAACAAAATATGAAGGGGGAGGATCTCAGAAAATGATCAACCTTGGTATTAAATCCTTCTGTCCTTTTCTCTCCTTGGAAATGCTGTGGGAAATGTTAACATAAGGAAATCCTTGTCTCACCGCAACATCAGCCCCCTCTGCTGTCCATAGATAAGCCTTTTATTAACCAGACAATTTGATTCATATCCATCCCCTTCTACTGTACCTACTGTAAGCCACTGGCACAGTTGATTTATAAGAGGTTTGATAAGCAACCACAACTGGTGTGTAACCCTTAGGCCTGCAATGATTCTGTTTTACAGTACCCCTTTGAGGACAACATGTTCCAGTCGCTGTTCTATCCCCTCCAGACCAAGTTTCTGGACACTGTCAACACCCTGTGTGGTCGAATTCCCCAGGTGTTTCTCAAACAGGTAGAGAAGACCATGAGGACCGTGTACGAGAAGAAAGTGATCCGTCATGTGAAGCCGCCACCTAAATAACTACAGGAAACTGGATGGAGGAAGTTGTTTCTGACTATGGGAATCTTTCTGTGGAAGATGTGCAATGTCAGGAGTCCCCAGACCAGACTGCCATATTTATGACTGAACTAGTATGGAAACTGATTGATGGAATCAGAATGCGTTGCACACCACAGTGGATCACAAATGACATTCCATTTGATTGGAATGGTGGAATGGATCATGATGATCATGTAGGACAGGCATTCAGTGCTGGTCAATGATGCCGTGTGTGGGGTAAGCTTGCCTTATCACCCACTTAATTGTTTTTACAGAAACTGATTTAAAGGTAAAAATGTGATTGGCTTCAAAATCTGTTTAATACCTTTTTTTTTAAAAGTACAATGCTTTCTTCAGGTCGGGATTAAGTCCTGGTGGAGAGAATTAAGTGGGAATTTTAAAAAATGGCAGAGGTAATTTTGTTTCTCTTAATGTGCATGAAAGTGTCTGTCGTAACACCTTTATATCTGAGGCTTCTGGAAATGGTTTGAAATGTTCCTACTCTGCCTGGAGGTCTGCGCCTAACTGATCCTTTTCTGTCAAACAAAGCTAATGGGTCTTTGCTTAACCAGAGCTTTCTGTCAAAGACAAAAATCACTTGCATATCTGTACATGTGGATGTGATTCCACTTGTCCAATTCTCCAAATGCCAACAACAGTATCATGAACATATCATACACACTAGAAATTGACCATTCAGATTTTGTATTAGAAGATGTATTAGGTAAATGCCCTATTGCAGGGGCAGGCAACCCTGTTCTTGGCGTGCTGCAGGCACTTCATGTTTTTGCTTTAGCTGACCTGGAAGACGAGGTGTGTTGAATTTATGCAACGCCGAAGTGATCAGTTCAGTCAGGTGTGGTGCCTTAGTTGGAACAAAAATCCTGCAGTACTCCAGGAACAGGGTTGACTGCCCTATTGCATTGCCGTAATAGTTTGATGTGTGCAAATAGAACAGGGCATGCATACCATTAGTCCTCGATTCAATTGTCAAAGCATTGCAAATCCCTATATGAAAAAGCAGTGTAGTTGTCGCAGATCAAGACTACCAAAGTGCTAGTGCTTATAGTCGAACAGTATTTTCAAGTCTGTGCCATGTGAATTAATAAATGCTCTTAAATTTTTTTTATTGTTTGTGCAAGAAAAGGACAGTAAACTTAATGAAAGTGTCTTGCTATAAAGTCATACTATCAGTGAGTGATACAGTATGTGGACTCTGGGATTTATAATGTGACGTTCGTGTAGCCTATACTCCATCGGTTGTCATGTTTGTTTACCGGCAATCATTTAAACTGGAAAATCAAGATGGTTGTATTTATACATGCTTATGTTTACTCTTTTTCCAGAATAAAGAAAATGCCAACAGTTCTGTGTCTATATTAGTGGAACATGAGACATGCACAGCCTTGCAGCTATAGATTCCAGACATTTGAAATAAATCATAAAGTGGACACTCAGTGGTTTGTCAGATGTATGCCCACCCTGAAGTACATAAAGTGGAGAAAGCAAGGCAATGCAATTGGAGGATTAGTATCTATTATAGAAGAAACGCTCCAGCTTGAAGGTGCTGGCATGAATGTACGGTGCGTTCGGAAAGTATTCAGACCCCTTGACTTTTTCCACATTTTGTTTTACGTTACAGCCTTATTCTAAAATGGATTATATTAATATCCTCTCTCAATCTACACACAATACTTCATAATGACAGTGCAAAGTTATTTTTGCACATTTTATTTAAAGACACTTAACTCTGATTTGCTTAAGTATTCAGACCCTTTTCGATGAGACTCAATTGAGCTCAGGTGCATCCTGTTTTCATTGATCATCCTTGATGTTTCTACAACATGATTGGAGTCCACCTGTGGTTTATTCAATTGATTGGACATTATTTGGAAAGACACATCTGCCTACAGTGCATTCGGAAAGTTTTCAGACCCCTTGACTTATTCCACATTTTGTTACGTTACAGCCTAATACCCCATAATGATAAAGCAAAAACATGTTTTTAGACATTTTTGCAAATGTAAAAAAAATATGAAATATCATATTTGCATATGTATTCAGACCCTTTACTCAGTACTTTGTTGAAGCACCTTTTGGCAGCTATTGATTACAGCTCTACAGTTCTTGGGTATGAAGCTACAAGCTTGGCACCTGTATTTGGGGAGTTTCTCCCATTCTTCTCTGCAGATCCTCACAAGCTCTGTCAGGTTGGATGGGGTGCGTCGCTGCACAGCTATTTTCAGGTCTCTCCAAAGATGTTCAATTGGGTTCAAGTCCAGGCTCTGGCCGGGACACACGGACATTCAGAGACTTGTCCCGAAGCCACTCCTGCGTTGTCTTGGCTGTGTGCGTAGGGTTGTTTTCCTGTGGGAAGGTGCGAAGGACCTTTCTGTACTTTGTTCCGTTCATCTTTCCCTCAATCCTGACTAGTCTCCCAGTCCCTGCAGCTGAAGAACATCCCCACAGCACGATGCTGCCACCATGGTTTACCGTGGGGATGGTGCCAGGTTTCCTCTAGAAGTGAAGCTTGGCATTCAGGCCAAAGAATTCAATATTGGTTTCATCAGACCAGAGCATCTTGTTTCTCCTAGTTAGAGTGCTTTAGGTGTCTTTTGGCAAACTCCAACCGGGCTGTCATGTGCCTTTTATTGAGGAGTGGCTTCCGACTGGCCACTCTATCGTAAAGGCCTGATTGGTGGAGTGCAGCAGATATATACTTGTCCTTCTGGAATGTAGTGACAAAGATTTGTATAACTAAACCAAGATAGACCACAACTTTTCGTTTACAATGGGAACAAATGAGTCAAAGTGGGCAGAGTCAAGCACGGACTAGCGATATCCTATTGGCTCATTCGAGTAAACATCTCCATGTCTGTTAGGGAACGCCTAATCTAAAGTGCGCGTGTGCAGTAACTCAATTCGTCTTTGCACTCTTAAACGGAGCGATTTAAAAAAAAAAAAAAACTTTTGCAAAGGGTAAAGTCTACAAAACTTAGTCCACTCTGTTCATATCATATTCTAGTTTTGGGAACAGACAACTATTGAAATCAAATGTTTAATCGATGAGAAAAATTGCAGAATGTTGGCCAAAATCCATCTCGTTCCATCTTCTTCCACTGCCCGCCATATTTGATAGTGAGTGGAAACGCCAACCGGATGCTTCACATTTATACTTCCAGTGAAATATCTGTCTCATTATTCTAGCTGTGGTAGAGAGGCCAATAAGCGGTATAATGCATTGAAACTATTGAACTCGACCTGAAACAATAGAATTGCCATGGAAACGTGTGGGGGGAAAGGACCGTGGGTCGAGATCCTGGGTCGCCTCATTTCCCCCAGCAAAATTAGCCTACATTTAGGTTCTTGTTTATGTGTATTTCACACTATGTTGAGGTAAACATCGGAGTATGACGCTTGTATGGATGCCAAGTCAACCCTGATGTCTTTAACAATCTACTGCATTACAGTTAAAAACAGTATTGACTAGCACCACCGATTTCTGTATGCCAGTTTATACGAACGGAAGTTAGCCTTTATCAGTCACTTCTTCTAAACCTGAAAATGGACCACTTGTATATGTTATACAGCCAAAAATAGTACATCCAAATCGGACTTTAGTAACCACATTGTGTGGTATGTTATAATACATACATCACAACATATTTGAAGAATATTCACTTCGTTAAATGATATTTGTTGAATGTACCCTCATCTGGTCTGCGTTCAAATGATCCTTAATGTATGTTGCAACTTGTTGAACAGCAGCTTCTACTCCCTGTACTTTCTGCATTCCAATGATCCTTTACTTAATGTATTTTGCAACTTGTTGAACAGCAGCGTGTACTCCCTGTACTTTCTGCATTCCAATGATCTTTTACTTAATGTATTTTGCAACTTGTTGAACAGCAGCGTGTACTCCCTGTACTTTCTGCGTTCTGAACTGATCCGCAATGAACTCACGAGCGCCATATTAAAACGCTTCTTATTCCCCTTACATGTTATGGGGCAGCGTTATCTGGGATGCTTTGGACGTCCATACCCTAACCAAAGATTTGTATAACTAAACCTAGATCTCATTGTTATATCGCATTGTTAGAACCTTAATCCATACCATAATCTTTACATACTAACCTTAAAACCATTTTAGATTTCAACTTCAATGTGGGCTATGGACGTCCCAAGGATCCCAGGGAGGACGAACCCACTATTTTTTTTGTGTTGAACGCAGCCACCACTAGTCTGCCTCTTGCTCCAAGAGATTGACAGAGGACAACAACATGATGGAAATTGACTCACTTCAAGAGGCGCTTAAAGGTTTTTGGGGTTCTTATGAATAACGTAATATTTAAAGAAAGTCAGACTTTTTGTTTTACTTTATTCTATACTACAGTGGTTATATTGCCAGAAGGTGTTGACTGTGGCTAACGTTAGCTAGCTATACGCGTATGTTAGCTAGTCAGCTAATGCTAACATTCGGAAGAATAAGCATAGTTGCTAACTAACGTTAGCGTTTCCCCTTTAGCTTAAAGGTAACTAGCTATCAATTCTCAAACCTCCAGAGGTTTATATATTTATTTCTGAATTCAATAATTTAACTAGCTAGTTAGCCATGGTGCGGTTGACAACTCCATCGCACTGCTAACGTTAGCTTAGCTAGCTAACGTTAGCAAACTCATTAACTGATTAAGTTAGCTACCGGTAGTTAGCAATTATGTATATATCATTGGTAGTTAGCTACCATTTCCAGTTAGTTGGCTTGTGAATTTTCTATTGACTACGCTAACTAGCCAGTAAGACAATATCATGAAGGTAAGTCCAACTAATTGTTGATGTTATGTAGCTAACTGACAAGTTGTCCAGCGAGCTAGCAAACATGCTCCCTTGCAAGTTTGAGTTCACTTAACTTGGCCGATGACAATGGCCACACTTAGCTAGCACGCTGGGTAGGTCGCTATAAAGGTTTATGAGAACACAATTACATTTTCAGTTGGTGTCACAGTTAGCAAGCTAGCTAAGTCGATCGGCTCCATTTGGCATTTTCCTTTCTTGGGATGGTGAGCTAAATGGCTAAACAAATCAAATGTATTTATATAGCCCTGCTTACATCAGCTGATATATCAAAGTGCTGTACAGAAACCCAGCCTAAAACCCCAAACAGCAAGCAATTCAGGTGTAGAAGCACAGTGGCTAGGAAAAACTCCCATGAAAGGCCGAAACCTAGAGAGGAACCAGGCTATGAGGGGTGGCCAGTCCTCTTCTGGCTGTGCCAGGTGGAGATTATAACAGAACATGGCCAAGATGTTCAAATGTTAATAAATGTCCAGCATGGTCAAATAATAGTAAGCACAGTGAACAGGTCAGGGTTCCATAGGCGCAGGCAGAACAGTTGAAACTGGAGCAGCAGTACGGCCAGGTGGACTGGGAGTCATCATGCCAGGTAGTCCTGAGGCATGGTCCTAGGGCTCAGGTCTTCTGAGAGAAAGAGAGAATTAGAGAGAGCATACTTAAATTCACACAGGACACCGGATAAGACAGGAGAAATACTCCAGATATAAGAGACTGACCCTAGCCCCCCGACACAAATTACTGCAGCATAAATAGCATGAACACACTGATAGTGTTGTAGTCACAAGTCATCATTAACGTTAGTGAACGGTTTCATAATCAAGCCAATCTATCCAAAGTTCCCTGCTCTGTTGTGTTGTGCTAACTGACTTGATATCACTGTTCTCTTTAGACTTTGACAATAAAGGGAAGAAAGAAGTGGCACCACTGCTCGACCAGTTTCTGTGTCATGTTGCGAAGACTGGAGAAACCATGTAAGGAATGTTCATATTGACAAGCTTGTAGCTACAGATATCATGCATGTGAGAGGATGAAGCATGCTCAGTGGGATAACTTCAACATCACTGGTTCAAATTATATGAGGCGCAGTCCTAGATCATGCCTAGTCTTCTCTTCTGCATGTGCTGTATCACTTTTGTTAAGAGATCTGTGCTCTGTCTTTCCAGTGTTCAGTGGTCTCAGTTTAAAAGCTATTTCCTCTTCAAACTGGAGAAGGTGATGGACGACTTCAATGCCTCAGCACCCGATCAAAGGGGGGTAGCCAATCCCAATGTGGACTCCATTCCATTTGAGGACATGAAGGAGAGGATACTGAAGATTGTGAATGGATACAATGGGTAGGTACCAGTATAACCTTTTAGAATCAACTGTTTTCTTGTGATCATATCATGGCATCTAAAGAGTTAACGTTGCTGACTTTGTGGTGGTTGTACAAGGGCGCCATCTACTGGAGAGGCATTTCTAGGTGTCACATGTACTGTAGTGCTCAAATGTATTTTACATTTTTTTACCTTTATTTAACTAGGCAAGTCAGTTAAGAACAAATTCTTATTTACAATGATGTCCTAGGAACAGTGGGTGAACTACGTTGTTCAGGGGCAGAATGACAGATTTTTACCTTGTCAGCTCGGTGATTCGATCAAGCAACCTTTCGGTTACTGGCCCAGCGCGCTAACCCCTGGCCCAGCGCGCTAACCCCTGGCCCAGCGCGCTAACCCCTGGCCCAGCGCGCTAACCCCTGGCCCAGCGCGCTAACCCCTGGCCCAGCGCGCTAACCTCTGGCCCAGCGCGCTAACCCCTGGCCCAGTGCTCTAACCACTAGGCTACCTGCCTCCCCAATGGCAACCATATTGTAAACACGCATGTCATTATAGTTTATTTTATATTTTATATATTTTTTTCTTGAGCTAGCCCTACCTCAGGTTTATAAAAATAACCTCCTGACTTACTTCCCTCAGAATTCCATTTACGATACAGCGTTTGTGTGAGCTGCTTACAGAACCCAAGAGAAATTACACAGGGACAGAGAAATTCCTCAGAGGTGTTGAGAAGGTGAGTGGAGTAGTTGTGCAGTGTTATACTAGATTAGATGTGTATAGTCTCTATATGTTGTATAGTATTTATATTTTGAAGTGTTTGTGTTAAAGGGTTTTTCTTCTTCCAGAATGTGATGGTGGTCAGCTGTGTGCATCCTACTTCAGAGTAAGTGTTGTTTTTGTCCTTATTGTTATACGGACATTAAGGACAATAATTATATAAATGAAACATTTTTACAAAGAGGTGATTCGTTGAATTTATACTGAACAAAAATATGAATGCAACACTTTCAACAATTTTACTGAGTTCCAGTTCATATAAGGAAATCAGTCAATTGAAATAAATTCATTAGGCCTTAATCTATGGATTTCACAACTGGGCAGAGGCGCAGCCATGGATGGGCCTGGGAGGGCATAGGCCCACCCACCGGGGAGCTGGCCCAGCCAATCAGGATGAGTTTCCCCACATAAAATGGCTTTATTACAGACAGAAATACTCTTCGGTTTCATCAGCTGTCCGGGTGGCTGGTCTCAGATGATCCCGCAGGTGAAGAAGCTGGATGTGGATGTCCTGGGCTGGCGTGGTTACACGTGATCTGCGGTTGTGAGGCCAGTTGGAAGTACTGCCAAATTCTCGAAAATGACATTGGAGGCAGCTTATGGTAGAGAAATAAACGTTTCATTATCTGGCAACAGCTCTGGTGGATATCCTGCAGTCAGCATGCCAGTTGCATGCTACCCCAATTTAAGACATCTGTGACATTGTGTTGTGTGATAAAACTGCACATTTTAGTGGCCTTTTATTTTACCCAGCACAAGGTGCACCTGTGTAATGATCATGCTGTTTAATCTGCTTCTTGATATGCCACACCTTTTAGGTGGATGGATTATCTTGGCAAAGGAGAAATGCTTACTAACAGGGATGTAAATATTTTAGAGAAATAAGCTTTTTGTGTGTATGGAACATTTCTGGGATCTTTTATTTCAGCTCATGAAACGTGGGATCAACACTTTACATGTTGCGTTTATATTTTTGTTCAGTATAGTTTATATGAAGTAAAATATTGTATTACTGTGTTTCTCTCTGTCATGAAGGAAAAACGGATGCAGTGGTGTGAATAGAATGAATGGTGTTATGTTGCCTGGGAACGCATCTGCTTTTACGGAGAGGTAAAGCTCAAATGACAGGTTCCTATTTTCTCACCCTAGTTTCCTCAGTGATAATTGCCTAAAGGTAAACCACTCACATTTCTGACACTTTTCTTACACTACATTTCTTTCACTCTTCCTCTATTTTCTTGCAGGAAAGTGAATGGCCCAGGGACCCCCAGGCCGCTGAACAGACCAAAGCTCTCTCTAGCGACAAACGGCCTACCGGACAGTACAGAAAACAAAGACCCTACCACAGAGCAGGGACATGACAAACCCTCCAGGTACTTCAGTTGCTACCCAACAGACTGTGTGATACTCACTTCCTACTTATTTCTTTTGATGAATTGAATGTGTGATGAATCTTCGCTCTTTCAGTGAGGTGTCGGCATCAGGTACCCAGGGGAGCTCTGTGAAGAACAAGCACCATGACGACGAGGAAGAAGAGGATATGGAGGCGGAGCAACACGAGGTGAAGAGGCTCAAGTTCAGCAAAGAGGATGAGCAGGAGGGGGACACCCTCGGACACGGCAACAATGACAGTTTGTCGGAAGAGGCAGAGTCCATGGTCCAGGAGGAGGATGACGAGAAGAGAAGTGAGGCTCCCAGTACTGCTGGGACTTGTGAAGACCAAGGTAGGACTTGTTTTTCACTCTTTATTTTTGCCAATCATGCCAACATGAATTGCTGGTGCAATCCTTTGTGGATATTAGTATGTGTATGAGCAGAACCAGGAGTTGCCTGAATTGGCAGAATTATGAGGTGCTCATCGCAGGTTCAGCTTATCTGCTTGCCAGATCTACATCAACCCTTATGCAGTTAACATTACTAACTCTATTTCTGTGTCCTTGCCGGTCCCACAGAGCCATCGAGCACACAGTTGGAGCCATCAGCAGGGCCCGGGGAGGACGAGCAGGCAGAGAGGGAGGTTCCTTGTGGCTCCCAAGAGGAATGTAATGACATGGACCAGTCAGAACAGCAGGCCCCTGCTGGCGTCCTGGAGAGCCCCGATGCCCGAGAAAGCGATGAGGGCAGTGACCCAGTCAGCAGCAGCAGTAGTGTCAGCAGCAGTAGCAGTGAGGAGAGTGGAGCCAGAGAAGAGAGAGCCTCTGCTCCCTCCAGCAGTACTTCTGAGCCACCTGCAGAGGGTGCCATGGAGAGCGGTAGCCTGGACACTGGGACCAGTGAGGAGCCCATGGAGCAGGACTAGGATCTCAGTATCCATCTGTTGACTATTCAGAACATCTGTCCTCAAGTCCAGCTTGAGTGTCACCGGTGAAGGGGATGCGCCATCCTGGTTCCCTAGATACTTTACGCCTTGTCTACATTTTGGGCACTCCTCAAAATGACCACCTGATGTGGGCATAAACATTTTTTATTTTGAATCAAATACAAACTGGATTTTTTTTCCTACACTATTTAGAGTTTTCATTTTAAGGCTTGTGGTCTCTAGAGGTCTTTGTTTCAGCCTTGATCAGTCTTTGGGGTTGCAGATAATGTTTGTTGTGGCTGTGCTGATAGGTCGGGGTGTTCATCTGGCTTTTTTCCCTCATCAGTTTAAGCATTTGTCAGGAAAAGTAAACCAGGCAGTTTTTTCCCTGTAGCCAGTTTCTCTCTGTGGATTATCACCTCTGCCACACCAGAGTCGAGACAAAGCTATCGCCGCTAATTAACTGCCTCAATTATTTATGCTCAGTTAATCACTCCGGCGATGAACGAGCTAGAATCATTTCTGTTTCTGACTGAAGCACAAGCCTTAGCATCCAGCTCATACCACTGTTTTTACTCGTGCCGCCATCTTGGTTGTTGAAAAAATGTATATTTCCTTGTATGTCTCCCCCCATTTTCCTCGTGAGTTGGGAGTATTGAAATAGATTTTCCATATGTGTCCTTATTCTCCTTTTTAATTGCATCTATTTTCTTTGCGATGATACACTACCGACCCAACTCAGAGTAATATAACATGCTACCTTTTACCTTAAAACGTAACATATCATTTTGGGTGCATTGAACCATCATTTATATGAACATTTCAACTGAATTACTTATTTTGGAAAATATGTTTTTTGACAGCCAGTTATTTCATTTCCAAAACCAGCTGTAAGTACAAAGATGACTTCTGCTTTGTATTGTGATGTCACCAAGTTGTTTGACTGACAGATATCCAGAGCATTTACTGGTTACCAGCTTTACACCTGTTTCTGCAGCTGTACTTTTTGATATGTAGAATTTTAAATTTCTGTAAAGTAGATTTTTGTAGATTGTGATACAGTATATGTTCACTGCCTTTGTGAAACCATATATAATTGTATAGTTTGTGTATGCTCTGAATGATTGGGCTTTCAATGCGGTATTCAGATAAAGCAATAAATGTAAAAAATAATAATAATAATTGTGGTCATGCGTTCTTTCTTGAGGCCTTCCGTCTTGACATCTCTGCCGACTTATTCTAATAAATGTGTTGCTGAAGACGTGAGCTTCTTAATCCGGGTTAGCTATTATGTGGTCAAATGCTCAGTTCAAGGCGATCAGTAATCAACTGATTACCCTGTCAGATTTCTATGTCATGTTTGAACATGTAGTTCCGGTTGTACTACGAGTCCATATTGAGCTTGTATGAAATCCCGCTACGCCCTCCCAACGAATCATCAAAACAGTCGATGCGTCAATACAGGATCGAATCCTACCACACCCACTCTGATGCAGGGCTTGCAAACAGATGACAAAGGGAAACCCAGTCGGGAGCTTGCCTAGTGCCGCAAGCTTACCAGTCAAGATAAATGTCTTCTACGCTTGCTTCGAGGCCAGCAACACTGCACCATGAATGAGAGCACCAGCTGTTCCTGTGATCACACTCTGTAGCCGATGTAAAACCTTTAAACATGTTAACATTCAGACAGATAACCAGGACACGAACTCAGAGCATGTGCTGACCAGCTGGCGGGTGTCTACACTGACATTTTCAACCACTCCCTGACCCAATCTGTAATACCTACATGTTTCAAGCAGACCACTATAGTCTGTCCAAGAACGCCAAGGTATCCCGTCTAAATGACTATCGCCCTGTAGCATTCACATTTGTAGCCATGAAATGTTTTGAAAGGCTGGTCATGGTTCACATAAACAGCATCATTCCAGACACCCTGGACCCACCCCAATTTGCATACCATCCAAATAGATAAAAAAAAAATGTCTCAATCTCTTGCACTCCACACTGCCCTTTCCCACCTGGACAAGAGGAAAATCTATGTGAGAAGGCTATTCGTTGACAACAGCTCAGCGTTCAACACTGTAGTGCACTCCAAGCTCACCCCTTCAACTGGATCCTGGACTTTCTGATCGGGCGCCCCCAGCTGGTGAGGGTAGGCAACAAAACATGCACCACACTGACCCTCAGGTGCATGCTTAGTCCCTTTCTGAACTCCCTGTTCACCCACGACTCCAACACCATTAAGTTTGCCTACAACACGGCGTGGTAGGCCTGATCACCAACGACGATGAGACAGCCTTTAGGGAGAAGGTCAGAGACCTTGCAGTGTGGTGGAAGGACAACAACCTCTCCCTCAACGCCACCAAGACAAATGAGCTGATCGTGGACGACAGGAAACGGAGGGCCGAGCAGGCCCCCATTCACATCAACAGAGCTGTACTGGAGCCCGTCAAGAGCTTCAAGTTCATTGGTGTCCACATCATTAAGGATCTATCATGGTCCAAACACACCAACAGTCGTGAAGAAGGCATGATAATGCCTCTTCCCATTCAGGAGGCTGAAAAGATTTGTCATGGTCCCTCAGATCCTCAAAAGGTTCTACAGCTGCACCATTGAGAGCACCTTAACTGGCTGCATCACCGCTTGGTATGGCATCCAACCGCAAGGCACTACAAAGGGTAGCCGAGCTCCCTGACATCCAGGACCTCTATACCAGGCGGTGTCAGAGGAAGGCCCCAAAAAATGTCATAGACTCCAGTCACAGAAGTCATAGACTGTTCTCTCTGCTATTGCACGGCAAACAATACCGATGCACCAAGTCTGGGACAGGAACCTGAACCGCTTCTATCCCAAGCCATAAGACTGCTAAATAGTTAGTTAATTAATCAAATAGCTACCCGGACTATCTGCATTGACCCTTTTTGCACCAACATTTTTGACTCATCACATACACTGCTGCTACTGTTTATTATTTGTCACTTTATTCCTAGTTATATGTACATCGCTACCTCAATTACCTCGCACCCCTGCACATCGACTCCGTACCCCGTGTATTTAGGCAAGTTATCATTTGTCACTGTGTATTTATTATTACGTGTTTTACTTTTCTATTATTTCTATTATTTTCGTTCTCTCTGCAAGTAAGCATTTCACTGTTAGTCTACGCCGGTTGTTCATGAGACATTTGACGAATACTATTTTATTTGAATTGGCCTGAGCTCTTAAGATCGGAAGACTAATGTCTAGGCTTTGGCTCAAAGGGCTAATGCAGTCATACATAGACAACCTGATACTTGCTCAGTTACTGTACATGATTTATGCTTTAAATCTGCAGTCAGTCTTTGAGACCATGCACAAAATGGATGAGAATTTGTGATGGTTCACTGGTGCCTTGAGTTTGTAGACCTTGACCAAACAGTAATCCAATCTGAACATAGCCTATGTCTTTCTCCCATGAGAATACAAGTAAACCAGGGGATCATAGTCTGGGGTTGGAAGAGCCTTTGTCACAACCCTGGGGCCCTCCTTTTTATACTTTAATAATGACTGATTCTCACATGTCGTGTTTTTACAAAGGGGCAGCAAAGGTGTTTTTGTTGTTCGTCTTACAGCGTTCGACATGTCTGTCTCTTGGCTGCTGAAATTTACCCAAACTCTCTGAGGAAATAAAGAGTGGATTGTGTAAATCCGAGCAGCAGTGCTGTTCTGTGGGATGGGAGGCAGTGTTAAACTGTAGCCTTTGAAGAGACATCTCCAGGGAAATAAATGCCAGGCCACCCGGGGAATAAAGAGGTTCTTGCAATCAAATGAGCTATCATTTGATACCTCTCCAGAAATGGTAGAGTTTATAATCGAGTGACACAACACTGGTGACTCATTTGGGCTTCTTCTTTTAAAAGTTTATTATCTTTGTTCTAAAAGTAAGTTCATGCTCAGGACCTTGCACTGAAGCTGTTACTTGCAGTAGCCCCCCCGTCATTCGGGGGTACTATGCCAAACTTAATTAAGTGCTGTGTTTTCTGTCTCAGTTAGATTTACACACGTCTGTTGCTGAAGGAGCCCCTCGTTATTTCTCAGCTGTGTTTGAAAGCCTATCTTTAATATCAAGTGCGTATTGTTTGATCCCAGGGGACCTGGCTTCAATTCTTGGGAATAGAAGAAGGCTAAGGAAGGTAAATATCCAGGCTGCTCGTTGTCGGATCTGTATGTAGAGAAGCTTCATTATTCCCCTGACCCTCTGCCTCTCATAACATCACAAAGGCAACACATGGCACCAAGCCCAACAGCAAGCATTTCTTTAGGCTTTTGCCAAATTCAAGAAGTGTCGTAAACATTTTTATCGTGGCTTCCTAAGAGGAAATCACCTTGCACATGGTTGGTTTTGCGTTTTATGCATTTATAATTTTCCTTGTAGACTGGAGTTGATTGTTATTGGCACTTCTGTAGTTTAACTCAAACTGGGATGAAATGGAAATTGAGAAGCTCAATATTTGCTTTAATTAATTAATCACTAGCCAAGCGACGGTGCCAACTTTTACTCCTTGTCACTGGGCTCCAGCAAAACCCAAAGGAGTTCTGTGTGTCCTTTGAATCTGAAGCAAGCTTATGGTAGTTAGGGGGGTTGTACAAATGTTTTAGATCTTTTTTTTATGAATGCGACTCTGTATGTAAGTGATCTTTGTTTTCCTATTTCCTGAAAATGAAAGAAAAAAGTTTGGCTCTCTCAAGGACATCAGATAACCTGCTTTAAGACCTCAATTCACATGAACAAAGCCTTACTGTAGCCTTGCTGTTCTAGTCTAGAACAACCCTGGATGATATTTTACCCTACAGTATCTACAGTTGAAGTTGGAAGTTGATATACACTTAGGTTGGAGCCATTAAAACTCATTTTTCAACCACTCCACACATTTCTTGTTAACAAACAATAGTTTTGGCAAGTCGGTTAGGACATCTACTTTGTGCATGACACAAGTAATTTTTCCAACAATTGTTTACAGACAGTTTATATCACTTAGAATTCACTGTATCACAATTCCAGTGGGTCAGAACTTTACGTACACTAAATTGACTGCCTTTAATAAACAGCTTGGAATATTCCAGAAAGTTATGTCATTGCTTTAGAAGCATGTGATCATTTGAGTCAATTGGGGGTGCGTTTCAAGGCCTACATTCAAACTCAGTGCCTCTTTGGTTGACATCATGGGGAAATCAAAAGAAATCAGCCAAGACCTCAGAAAAAACATTGTAGACCGCCACAGGTCTGGTTCATCCTTGGGATCAATTTCCAAATGCCTGAAGATACCACGTTCATCTGTACAAACAATAGTATGCAAGTATAAACACCATGGGACCACTCAGCCGTCATAACACTCAGGAAGGAGACACGTTCTGTCTCCTAGAGATGAACGTACTTTGGTGCGAAAAGTGGAAGTCAATCACAGAACAACAGCAAAGCCCTTGTGAAGATGCTGGAGGAAACAGGTACAAAGGTATCTGTATCCACAGTAAAACGAGTCCTATATCGACATAACCTGAAAGGCCGCTCAGTAAGGAAAAAGCCACTGCTCCAAAACCTCCATTAAAAAAAACAGACAGTTTTTAACTGCACATGGGAACAAAGATGGTACTTTTTGGAGAAATGTCCTCTGGTCTGATGAAACAAAAATAGCCATAATGGCCATAAAGACCATTGTTATGTTCGGAGGAAAAAGGGGGACGCTTGCAAGCCGAAGAACACCATTCCAACCGTGAAGCACAGAGGTGGCAGCATCATGTTGTGGGGGTGCTTTGCTGCAGGAGGGACTGGTGCACTTCACAAAATATAAAAATATCATGAGGCAGGAAAAGTATGTGGATATATTGAAGACATCAGTCAGGAAGTAAAAGCTTGGTCGCAAATGGGTCTTCCAAATGGACAATGACGCCAAGCATACTTCCAAAGTTGTGGCAAAATGGCTTAAGGAAAACAAAGTCAAGGTATTGGAGTGGCCAACACAAAGCTCTGACCTCAAGCCTATAGAAAACTGAAAAAGCATGTGCGAGCAATGAGGCCTACAAACCTGACTCAGGAACACCAGTTCTGTCAGGAGGAATGGGCTGAAATTCACCCAACTTATTGTGGGAAGCGTGAGGGACGGCTACCCGAAACGTTTGATCCAAGTTAAACAATTTAAAGGCAATGCTACCAAATACTAATTAAGTGTATGTAAACTTCTGACCCACTGGGAATGTGATGAAAGAAATAAAAGCTGAAAAAAAAATGATCTCTACTATTATTCTGACATTTTACATTCTTAAAATAAAGTGGTGGTCTTAACTGACCTAAAACAGGGAATTTTTACTGGGATTAAATGTCAGGAATTGTGAAAAACGGAGTTTAAATGTATTTGGCTAAGGTGTATGTACACTTCCGACTTCAACTGTTTGTGATTTATTGGATACATTTGAAAAAGTTCCCAAATGTTCTACGGTCCAGAATGGAAGATCTACTCCAGTGGCCGACTTTCAAATATCCTGACTCCTCTGTCCCATGTCACCAAACATTGATTTGAAGTACAGTAGAACTTTGACTTGCTCCAGTACATAATCAATCAAGCTAATTGTTTTTGACCTCTCTTGACAGTTTAATTATGACGAGATCCAGGACTTCTAACAGATTACAGATCGTGGCACAACAAGTGATCCTTATAATCTTGAACCAAATGCCAGCTTATGGTATATAACCAGTATATTTATCTATTGGTTGCTTGTACAGTACCATGAATCCCAAATTGACCTTGGTTGGTGTCTTTATAATGTGTCTTTAAAGTAAAGTCACTTTTTGACAGTTTCCTATATCCTATAATGTATTCTTTATACCTCAAGTTACATCATACTGTGCTTTAGTCACGTCAAGCGCTGGGAGTGGATGGAAAGTTCAGAGGCGGAGCACAGAGTTTGGACTTTAAAGGCAGCAGCATCTGAGCTATCGGTAGGATGTTCCCCTGACAGGGTCAGGCATCCCGGTGCGCAATCTCTGTGTCGTCCAATAGAGGGTACTATTTTGTTTCCATGGCAGATTTAACATGATTACCCTGGCCTGAAATGAAGATGCAGACACAGTACTGCCTGCAGCTGTTGATAGGAGCTGTGACACATTTCTCCCCGCCATGTTGTCACACTCTCCCACATCATAGGGACCGCTCTACATCCTGGGGCTGCTGGATCCAATGCAAGTGAAGTCCTCCACAGGAACTTGTGCTGAATGTGCCTCACTTTAATTTCATGTAGGCAAAGGCTAGAACCTATAATAGAATGGTTTTGAGTATGCTCTAGATGTTTGTGAATTGATCTGATCCATGGGTGACTTGTTTGCTCGTAATTCATGTCAATTCTGTACACCATTGTACTTATTTCATTCGAAAAAGAATAGGATTACAACAACAACAAAAAACTAATCTAGGTCTTTGTTAAAAGTGTCAATTTGTCTGGTATGGTTGTACATCCCAAAGGCCCAGGATAAGTGTGTTATTTGTTGATCACTGTCAAGTTCCATTGTCTGGCATGCAGGGTCAAAGATTCTGCACTGCTCTGACAAATGGCAAGCATTACTAGTGGACGGTTGCCGGGTGATGTCCACTGTAGACAGACAGAACGGGAGTAAGAAAAGAGCTTGTTTTTCTCCCACTCCGCGGCTGGGATACTGCACCTGAATGCCCAGGGACAACAGAGGAAGAAGCACCAGACAAGTTCAACTTTACGACTTCACTAGAGCCGCCAAGTGGAGAGGAGACTAAAGAGGAACACTGTGTAATGTCCTAGAATATGGACTGGAAGTCATCCTCGGCTGAGGCCCTGAGGTTTTGAGCCTGAGGTTTGGGTTGTGCTGCTTAATGCGTGGGTGTGAGTCCAAGCAGGCGCCATTCTCAGGTAACTGTTATTTGAACTGCCACTTACCTGTCAGACTGGCATCATCAGAGAGAGATGTAGAACATGGAGTTTTTCCATCTCTGTTTATTCTGGTGAAAAGAGAGAAACCAGCAAAAGAGGGGGAAATGCTAAATGTATGTAAAAAAGACACAGCTACAAAGGACTCTTGACTAAATGTCAGGATAGTCTATATATCATTAGTCTATGTGACACCTACCTGCTCCTTGCCATCTGCTCTCCCATATGGACAGACAGGTGAGAGAGCATATTGGAGCATCGCTCTTAAAAGGCCCAGTGCAGTCAAAAATGTGATTTGCCTGTGTTTTATATAAAGTATGAGGTTGGATTTATACTGAGAAATTGTGAAAATGATGATAAGGTTTTTTAAAGTGTAAGACTTGTCTGAAAAGACTACCTAAAATTTCAGCCAGTTTTGGTGTAATGGAGGTTTTGCCTGCCTGGTGACAACACCAGGTGATAAATGAGTAAATAGACCAATAAGAAAGAGAGTTTCAAACATGTTTTCCCCTCCCCACTCAGACCACTCCTAGACAGTCCTAGCTAAATTATTGCTGGAGAAATGGCTATTTGCTTTCTGACCATTTTAATTGTTACCCAGAAATGATGATGATTTTGAGATAAAAAGGGCTGCATTGGACCTTTAAACCCCAGATTCTTGGCCTTTAATTGGGAAGGATGGGCTCGTGGTAATGACTGGGGAGGAATGAATGGGAACAAATACATCAAACACACAGTTTCCATATGTTTGACACCATTCCATCCACTCCCTTCCAGGCATTATTATGAGCCGTCCTCCCCTCAGCAGCCTCCTGTGATAGTCATATGATACTACACCTGAATGCTTACAATGGTTTCAGAACAATGCCTGCAGCCTTTGTCTGCTTTTAGACACTCCAGGGTCATACAATTGGTTATGGTTTATCACTGGAATAATCAGGTTTGCAATGACAACAACAAAAAAACCTCACGACCAACAAAAGCAATAAAATAATCACCATTTATGCGATTAAAGATACGCTTACGCACAGATAGTCCCAGGGGTTTTGTCTCAAAAGACTCCATATGCGTCTGGTGTGTGCGTTCGTGCGTGCGCATGCAAGTGTCTGCATGTGCACTACTGTCTACTGTCCATTCATGTTCCAGGCCATTCCCCCCTATTTATCTGTTCATTCCACCAATTCAACTTAATTGTGGTTGATGCCTGGTGGTAGGAGGTGACGTTACAGAATCATGAAATTATAGTAATTCCTGCCCCAACCCCTGGCCCATTATAAGGCTACTGATGAGTGTAAAACACATAGGTACCGCGAATGATGCAAATTGAGACGTCAATTATCTCTCGTTGCTATTTGATTAAAGCCCCTAATAAACTGTTGCCAGCATTCACTTGAAAAGAAAGGTTTCCAAAAGGTGAGTCAGTTTTAACTTCACATAAACCGTGTTACAGATGTTTGCCAATGAGCACGTTACTAAATAAAACATGCTTTCCTTGTTTAAAAGACAAAAAAAACTATCTGTGAGTTTGTCTAATCGAGAATATTTTTCAGCACCAAAATCTTGGACCATTTTGAGCGGATATGAATTGCTAGTATTACCAGGGTCGCCACCAGGTTGTGGCCTGCAGCATAGGAATACTACAGTCTAATGAAGAGCACTAATTGTCTGCACATTGGTCCCTATCCGCATCTCCTCCATGCACTCCAGCTAATGGCACTGAAGGGTTTTGTTTATTATACAGACGGGGCTTTTAGGGACCATTTTGTAAGAGGCGTGCTGCTCTTCGCATTGGGTTGTAAAAAGTGTAAATGGGAGACTAATTAAATAAAGGCCAAACTTGTCCCTGACACTGGTGACAAGAGTGTGTGTGTGTGTATCCTGTTATAATTAACCTGGCTGGCCGTTAGAATTAGACTTGGCTGTAGCCTGGCTGGCTGGGTGGCCATTAGAATTAGCTTGGCTGTATCCTGGCTGGCTGGCTGGCTGTTAGAATTAGCTTGGCTGTAGCCTGGCTGGCTGGGTGGCCATTAGAATTAGCTTGGCTGTATCCTGGCTGGCTGGCTGGCCATTAGAATTAGCTTGGCTGTATCCTGGCTGGCTGGCTGGCCGTTAGAATTAGCTTGGCTGTAGCCTGGCTGGCTGGGTGGCCATTAGAATTAGCTTGGCTGTATCCTGGCTGGCTGGCTGGCTGTTAGAATTAGCTTGGCTGTAGCCTGGCTGGCTGATCGTTAGAATTAGCTTGGCTGTAGCCTGGCTGGCTGGCCGTTAGAATTAGCTTGGCTGTAGCCTGGCTGGCTGGGTGGCCATTGGAATTAGCTTGGCTGTATCCTGGCTGGCTGGCTGTTAGAATTAGCTTGGCTGTAGCCTGGCTGGCTGATCGTTAGAATTAGCGTGGCTGTAGCCTGGCTGGCTGGCCGTTAGAATAGGCTTGGCTGTAGCCTGGCTGGCCATTAGAATTAGCTTGGCTGTAGCCTGGCTGGCCGTTAGAATTAGCTTGGCTGTAGCCTGGCTGGCCGTTAGAATTAGCTTGGCTGTAGTCTGGCTGGCTGATCGTTAGAATTAGCTTGGCTGTAGCCTGGCTGGCTGGCCGTTGCATAACTATGAAGAGCACATTAGGCCACATAGACAAACGAGGCAGGGATGAGAGAACTCAAAAGGAAAACACCATTTCAACAGGAGTATATTTGGTTCTAGAAGTCTGCCTGTTACAGGGGTACTGTATGAAACACAACAAAACTAAGTGAACAGATTGTACACCACACCGTGTCCTTTATTGAAGTGCCACAATGATTCATGAGTGCCATGGTCATTTGGAGTTGAATTAGATCAAATTTGGTTGATAAAGTCCACAGAGCCATGCTGTTTTCATTTGTAGTTGTACCCTAGGCCTTTACCACATAGAAAGTCGTTTGATAAACAAATGTATCTTTGTATACGCAGACTGACAAATTGAATGGAGTCTTTTAAGCTGGCCATTTAAGTTGTATTGATTGGACTGTTGTTGTGAGAACATGCCACGGGTGGATGGAGAATATAGCTTCATGTACTCCAGAGCTCCAAGAAGAATGTGCACAATGAGCAGTGATAATTTACTGCGACAATAGACCTTGAGTCCCATTTAGGGTTGCTGGAAGTATCCTAAATCAATGGCAGGAAATAACAATGTTTCTCCTGACTGCACACTAAGCCCATCACACCCCGCAGTTATGGGGATCAGCATATTTTGAGACTGCCACCTATAATTACTGACAATACGTAATGGCAGATTTATCACAACTGTGCAGACGGGGCATTTAAGATAGTAGCTGGTTAAATGTTAAATCGATGACATCGAAATATACCATGGACTGAATGTGCCAAACCCTGTGGATTTAGGAGTGTGTGCGGCTGTTAAAGCTGTGTCTGAGGTCTGTCTCCCGTCTCTGTGTTCCTCTGGTCAGCCTTACCTCATCCCCAGGAGGAACATTAGGACTTCTAATAGTCCATAAACTAGCCTGGGCCAGACACGCAAACCTCTGAGTCCTGCAGTTTAACAGTCATAAATGGCAGTGACGTATAAATGGTAGACCAGTATATAGGGCCATGAGCAGGTTCTGACACAGTTTGGGATGTAACGAAGGGCTAAGTATTTGTATGTGTTATGATTCACACTATACCCGTGTAAAACCATTTGAATATTTTATTTTACTATTGAAAGCAGTGTTTGGGTGAAGTCTTGTCACACGCTGAGATTTTAATTATTTGCTCCTTCAAGTTGATCAGAGGAAATTCCTCGCGTTTCACTGGGAGGGATATTCTAAAGGAGGCAAATGTGTCTCTATTTTCATGGGTATTTCCGTGTCTCTGAGGAATTTGAGGTTACTGACATGCTGCATTACGACCTGTCTCTCTGGACAAATATGTCCTTTTGTAGCGTGGACATGGCAAGGAGCGCGAAATGATCAAGTACGAAGACAGGGAAACACCATCTAGTCGCGTATCACCTCATGGCTGAACTCTTGGATGAACCTTTAATCATTGGAAGGCTGGCTGTCTACCAGGCTCTGCAATGGTTGCAATAAATGTAATGAGATGTTCGCAACGGGCGCTGTGGAGTTGTTGTTGAAAGAGTGCCCCATTCAAGGCCTTGTCATAGGGAAGTGCCAAAAGTGTTGTTTCTGTTACAACTCTTGGGAGGTGGTTATACCATTTGAAACATAAGCAGATGCTGTAACTGCATTCCCCACCACAATACCTTTTAAGCTATTTTCAAGCCATTTACTGTGGGCTTAAAAGGCAGAATCTAGTCATGGTAAGCTAATCACGAGGGTTTGACACATAGCTAATTCTATGGTACGTCAGCCAATGAGTCACTGTCAGCCACTGATCCGTCCCCAAAACTTGAATTACGTATGGCTCAGTGTTGTTCCATGACAGAAATACCTTTTATTTCCTTCTTTCTTCTCTTTCTCTCTCAAACACACCAGCACAAACAAAAGCGAGCATACACACACGCACGCACGAACACACAGTCCTATTACAGCGTCCCTGTTAGTCTCTCTCTGGCTGGATGTGTAGAGTTAGCTCAGCTCCTCAGGTCTCAGGGTAAGAAAAAGCAGAGGCAGTCTGATGACACCGCTCTGATGATATTGTCCTGGAAGATACTGCCAGGAGAGCCAGAGGAAACTACACTGGCCCTCTCACCTACCTGACAGTTCCATCACAACACTGCCTCTCGCCAGGGGACTTGGATTGGCTCTGGGTCTGGGCAATGGGCGGGGCTGGCCGGAGATGGCTCACTTGGGCTGCGTTTACACAGGCAGCCCAATTCTTGCTTCCACGAAATGATCTTTTGACCAATGACATCAGATCTTTTTCAGATCTTATTTGATTGGTCAAAAGACTAACTAGTGAAAAAAATATCAAAATTGAGCTGCTTGTGTAAACGCAGCCTTGGTCTCGCTCTGTGTCCTGTCTGTGTGTGGGCTGTGGGAATATTCCTCGCTGCACACACTAGCTATATTGTTGATATAAGGTCATGATGACATTGTATAACTACACAATTAGTAGACATAATGCTGCTTCGTGAGCAGCGCATAAACATCTCTCCTATCGTGGTACGTGTGTGTGTGTTTGCTTGTTTGTTTGTTATGTTATTTGTCAGTCGTGTTTCATCAAATCACATTTCACTCTCAGGGATGATGTGGAGAGGGTATTTGCACATCAAATATTGTGAATGTTGTTGATGTTGTCAGACAAACATACCGACAGAGTGCAAATATCACAGCATTTCGGCAGACTATTCTTTTGGGACAGATTCAGACTTCGGAAATGTATGTCTTTTTTATGCACACCTTTCCTACACACTTTTGAGTAGTTTGTATTCAGACATACCTTATGCATGTGCATAACGGGCTTTGCAGGCATGGTTTCTTTGTGCACACTGAATGCATTAAATTGCAACCACTGAAAACCCTCCCAATTGCTGGCCAAAAGCTTTTCTATTGGAGCTTTCATTCAATCGAGCTTTCAGTACATTTATCTGCATTGGAATTGTCTCGACAGACTCACTGGAATATATGAAGAAATATCAGAATATTAGGCATCAATGAAAGAAAGCCATGTAAATACACACATGTATGTCATTTTCCGCATTTATTTTGCAAATAAATTCATTAAAAATCCTACAATATGATTTTCTGGATTTTTGTCATCTCATTTTGTCTGTCATAGTTGAAGTGTACCTATGATGAAAATTACAGGCCTCTCTTATCGTTTTAAGTGGGAGAACTTGCACAATTGGTGGCTGACTAAATACTTTTTTTGCCCCACTGTATGGTCTGCGTTCCGTAATGGCTCAAATAAGCTACATGTCCCAAATGACTGCACAGCTTGTAATACATTAGCCTGATATGATCTATTACTAGAAATCACAAATCACTTGGTAGGTTTGGCACTATACTGTCATTTGCAGATGATTACAGAAGCCTATAGCTCGGGTCTCCACATTTCATCCTAAGTTATAAGGCCAGCATTTCATAAACTTCACTCTGGAAAAGGTGATATGTTGATATGCTTCAGTTTGCTGCCATATGACCGGTTTCACCTTTGTTCCCAGCGATCATCAGGTAAAATAGTTCTAAAACAATTGTCATTCATATTTAAAATCCGGCTTATCCAAACGTCTTACTCATGATGACTAACAAATACGGTGGCTTTGATTAATCCTGAAAGTTGTCATATTCGAGTTCAACACACAAAATATTGGAAGGTGAAAGAAAGTGTACCAATAGGGGCCGAACAATAATCCTATAAATGCACCTTAATCCTCACTAATCACGGAATTGTATGACAACGGTCCAGCAGTCGGGAACTGTGTGCCAGGCTCCAGGTTTGACCTGCTACGTGTGGTCCAGTGGTCTGAGTTCCATAATAATTCAAATAGGCTACAGGTCCCAAATTATTGCACAACGTTAGCCTAACATGATCCACTAATGCCAGCGACCCTCAGGAACAACGACACAGACGTGACAGAGGAAAGGAAGGTCAATGGAATGATGCTAAAAAGACATGTATGTGGTTATTACTGACGGTGGCTCCCGACAGTGGCTAATATTTAACATGATACAATTTGTCAAATGAAATGGAGAAAAGCCCGGAAATATAGTCAAAACATTCTAAAGCACATACATCAACTCGGCAGGTTCAGCCCTACAGAAAAGGTTCCTTTTGGGTCTCCAAATTTCATCCATGCAAATTATGAGGGCACACAATTAAAATTTGGCACAGCTACAGTGCTTTCGTAAAGTATTCAAACCCCTTGACTTTTTCCACATTTTGTAACGTTACTGCTCATTCTAAAATGGATTAAATCTACACACAATACCTCATAATGACAAAGCAAAAACATAAAAAAAAAACATTTTTGGTAAATCAAAATAAAAATGAAATATCACATTGAAGCACCTTTGGCACCGATTACAGCATCGAGTCTTCTTGGGTATGGCCCTTCTCCCCTGATTTCTCAGTTTGGCCGGTCGGCCAGCTCTAGGAATAGTCTTCGTGGTTACAAACTTCTTCCATTTAAGAATGATATAGGACACTGTGTTCTTGGGGGACCTTCAATGCTGCAGAAATGTTTTGGTACCCTTCCCAAGGACTGTGACTCAACACAATCCTGTCTGAAAAGCTCTACAGACAATTCCTTTAACCTCATGGCTTGGTTTTTGCTCTGACATGCACTGTCAACTGTGGGACCTTATATAGACAGCTGTGTGCCTTTCCAAATCAATCAAGTTGTAGAAACATCTCAAGGATGATCAATGGTAACAGGATGCACCTGAGCTCAATTCCGAGTCTCATTTCAAAGGGTATGAATACTTATGTAAATAAGGTATTTCTGTTTTAAATTTTTAATGAATTTGCAAATACTAAGAAAAAAAACTGTTTTCGCTTTGTCATTCAATGGGTATTGTGTGTAGATAATTTTTTTTTTTTTTTTTAGAATATGGCTGTAACCAAACAAAATGTGGAAAAAGTCAAGGGGTCTGAATACTTTCCGAAGGTACTGTATTTATAGCCTACTTCACTGTGGAATTGTATTTATTTAATGTAACCTTTATTTAACTAGGCAAGTCAGTTTAGAACTTATTCTTATTTACAATGACGGCCTACACCTGCCAAACCCGGACGACGCTGGGACAATTGTGCGCCGCCCTACGGGACTCCCAATCACGGCCGGTTGTGATTCAGCCTGGATTCAAACCAGGGTGTCTGTAGTGACGTCTCTAGCATTGAGATGCAGTTTCTTAGACCACTGTGCCACTCAGGAGCCCCAAGGAAAAGGGCCCGAAATTACATGTGATGTTATGATTTTCAGTTTGCTTCCATATGGCTTGGATTCTTATTTGTCTCCAGGGATCATAAGGAAAAATCATCTAAAACAATTGTTATGTGTATTTCCAATCCCCTTCTACAAACGGATTACTCATTTACCTAGCTTTTATCAATAGATCATCCATTTATAAATTACGGCGCATGGAGAACGCTGTTATTTCTATCACTTGATCAGAATTCCTCCATTTTTTTTGAAAATTCCACAGAAATTTGACAAAGAAATCCAAGCCGAAGTCACATCAACTGAATCAAATATATATACACTGATTTGGTGCACACAGATGACACAGGTTAAGTTCTAATAGTTCAGACCATAGGAAGATTACATCTATGGAATGACAGGCACAACCTCTGCTCTCCATGCTCTGCTGCTTTCATCCAGTTGTCCCGAGCCTGCAATCTGGAAGGTCTTTAATGGACGAATTAGCTGTAGCCCAATAAATCCATTCAGCAGGCCCACCGAGAGCAGTCAGAGGTCCCAGAGTAGGGGTATGTTCTAAACGGATCCACCCCTGAAATCTCCAATGTGGGAATTTGGGAGTGCTGAAGTACCAGTCTTAGACCACTGAGTTATGGCTCTGTGGCAATAAACAAAGAGACCCCTGAACTTAACAAGTCCATGGTAAGTTCAAGGGTCAAATAGGTAGTAAGAGATTTATGTCCCCCTGCCATTTTAGAGTCAGAGCCCTTATTTCCCAGTATTTATCTGTTTATGCGCTTATGCAAAAGTGTCATTTATGACTGCAATTTAACATGCTAAGGATAAAAATAACAAACATGCTCACAAATGTCATTTTAGTAATCTGTGGTTTAATTGAGCTGGAACTACCCAGAGGTTTACACAAAGAGCATAGGGAGCTCTGAATAACTCAGAATAGGCCAGTTTTGTGTGTGTGTGTGTGTGTGTGTGTGTGTGGGGGGGGGGTTGAATGAAAGAACATGGGAGGTTTAGAAGAAAGTCACAACTTAATTTATTTTTCATCCCAATCTCACAGTTAAACTACAAAAGTCACAGTCTCTCTCTCTCCCTCTCCCCCCCTCTCTCCCTCCCTCCCACATCCCCTCCTAGGCTATTTAGGAGAGAATCTCCGTTACATCCTCCTCGCGTCCTCTCTCCTCGCATCCTTCTCAAAACTCATTGGATGTAAGAGCCAGAGGTCCCTCCCCTCTGACCTTCTCCTCCGATGGATTTTGAGGAGGCGAGGACAGAGGACACGAGGAGTGTGTAACGGAGATTCTCCCCAGGCGAAGGTAAAACATAGCCTCTTGGACTAGCTGGCCCTCAGGTCACTCCTCATCCCTGTTGTGGAGGTATAAAGGCCCAGGGGCCATGTGGAACTGTGTTAGAGTTGTCAAATCCACAAGCGGCTCCTGACATTATACCTAAAGCTGCACGGAGTCGTTTTAAGATAAATCCCATACAGCCTTGTTTACAAGTTTGAGCACTGGAATGTGAGATGTAAACCACACCAATTATTTCATTCAATTTGAGCATCATTATTTCTCGTGCTGAACTTCGAACGTGAGTGGGACTGGTCTGGCTTCGTGACATCCATCAAGAGTAGCTGCTCACTGATTTGACAGCTCCAACGCAGTTACACGTCAAACACTGCCAAAACATCAGCTCTGCGGTTGTCGGCTATCGCTGGTTAACGTTTGATCTGATTGAATCTGGGCCCTAAATAATATGGTGCTCTTCCTCATGTATTTATTTTGCTTAAGCTCTACTCCATCACATGAGACATGTCGTAGATGAACGCTCTCTGGGCTACAACAATGAATGATTGAAAACAAACATTTTGATATTGGCACGTCAGACTTACCCATATTCTTTTTTTTTTAGGTATATTGAAATGCCAGCAATAACAATAACTCATTGATATATAATATATCAATATAATATATATATATATATATATATATTATATATATAATATAATATGATGGACAGTGGTCTGTGCTGTTTGAGAATGAATTAGAGAATGTTTCAACAACCAACCACTCACTTGTACATGGTTGAGACTTGTACATATTTTTTTATCTTGTACATCTTGTGGATGTACAAGGCCCTTCATCATATTATATGAGGTCATTCATCTTGGTCATGTCTCCTGTCGCACAAACCTCTTGTTTGTGTTAAAGCGAAATACGGTTCAGGTTTAATTATATGTATGTTGATGCATTCAGATACTGTATGTCCTCATCTATCCTCGTTGTATTGATTTGGTAAATTCATAGAAATGTTAAAA